>NW_020955967.1:132466-190935 GCF_003031625.1 Empidonax traillii | reverse complement strand
AACATTGAGTTATTCAGTGCACCTTTTTTTATTTAACATATTGATATATTCCAAAAGCAGTTTCTTATCTGCATTTCGTAGGCTAGTCTGTCATGAAACAGTGTTTGTTGTTTTGACTTTGGGAATGAGGCTTTGGGATAAACTATCTTTCTCCAAAGAAAAGTAAATAAATGGAGTCTTCTAGATAGGAGAGGGAGTTTCTGTGGGAAGGCAGTCCTGTGGCAGGTGGTTGGTTTTAAACTGTAATTCCAAATCTCTGGTTCACAGAAGTAGATTTATTTTATCACACCTCACTCCTCCCTGTCCTATGGAAGAAGCATTGTGGAAAGTTCACCATTACGTGAGATGAAAACGCAACGGAAATGTTAAAAAAGGCAAACAAGTCTGAAAGATGAGGAAGGAAGAAAAGGCTTTTGTTTAAAGTAACAATCTCACTAAGTGTATCTTCACTGAAACCATTCCCTCTGCTTTAGGGATTTCCCTGCCTTCCATGAACAGGAGGTTAATTGGCTGTGTCTTCAAAGCCTCTCAGGATGGAGACTACACAACCTCTCTGAGCAGCCTTCCCCACACTATGCTGTCCTCACAGGGTAAATTTTTCCTTATGGCCAGGCTGAACCACTCTTACGCCCCTTACTTTTCATCCTTCCACAGAAGGCAGAACAAGTGCAGTTCCCTCAGCCTCTCCTTGTAAGACCACCAGCCACCAACTGCCTTGATGGTCCTTTGCTGACCTCATGCCTTAGGTGGAGGCCAAAACTGGCAGCAGCATTCAGGGTCTGTCTAACCAGAACCAGGTAAAGGCAGATAGTGGTGTCCCTCAGTGTGCTTGCTCTGCTGTGGTTCACACAGCCCAGGATGCTGTTTGTGTGTGTTGCTGCCAAGGCACACTTTGGCTCATGCCCAGTGTTTTGTGTGCCAAGAGCCCGAAGTCCTTTTCAGCTGGTTTGCTCCCAAGTCAGGCAGCCCTCGTTTGTTTTGTTTGTAGCTTCTGCCTTCCTAAGTGCCATTATTTGCATTTTTCCTTGGTGAATTTGAAAAGATTCCTGTCAGGTCATTCCTCTAGTGTACGTAAATTTGTCCCAATGGCTGCCCTGCCCTTGAGTGTTCCCACATTTGGTGTCATCTGAAAACTTGATGAGTGTGTGCTCCATCACCTCCTGCAGACTCTTGGGAGGAATGTCACGCAGGACTGGTCTTAAGATAGATGTCTGTGTACTGCTCTTATTCCCAGCCACCAGGAAGGATACAACCCATGACCTACTGCCCTCTGAGCCTGACCATCCAACCAGCGTTCATCCGTGAAGTTGTTAACCATCCAAAGTCTAATGTCCCAACTTGGCTGCAGAAACTGGGAGATGGTGTGGAGAGGCTTTCTAAATGATAGTCACTGTTCTCCCCTGAGCCAGAAATGTGGGAGAAAGTAGACAGGTTGATTAGGCATGATTTACCCTTGGGAAATCCATGATAACTCCTTCTAGTCACCACTGTGTCCTTTATGTGCCTAGAAGCATGTTCCAAGAGGAATCAGTCCATGACATTCCCAAGGACTGATAGGAGGGTGAGCAATCCATACTTTTCCTTTTTGTTCTTCTGTCCTTTATTAAAAATGGGAGCCATTAGGAATTTTTGCAGGGTCAAAATGCAAAGCATCTTTCTGGTTGCCTTTGGAGTTACCCAGGCCTACAGTAATGATGTTTTAGGCTACCTTTAATACACACAGATGAGATAGAGAAAACAAGGTCTATTCTCTTCTCATTGTCAAATGTTGGAGTAAAGTTTAGAAATGAAGTCTTCTATTTCAAACACAACTATAAAACTGGTAGGCCATATATAATTTACTTTATAAAGATTACTAGTAAAAGAACATTGGCTCAATTGGCTTTTCACTATCTGTTTTTCAAATAACTTAAGAAGTATTTCCACTCTGAAGGAAATGTCTTAATTAGCTTCCCACTAGGTGGAGCAAATGTATGTCAACCCAGCAAAGGAAACAGGGAATACATTTTAGATCAGCAGAGCAACAAATCACTTGTATTAAAAACCACTGTTCTTGTTAATTATTAGTTTTCTAAGCTTCTAAGCCATGTGGTGAAGTTTACCACTTAATAAGCATAAGCAAAGGATACACTTTGCATGGAGCTGTGTATCAGCTGTCATGGTTTTCAGGGAATGAAGGCAGAGACTTGGGTTCCAAGAGGTAGATAATTGTAATAGCTCTGTTTGATCATATCCTCTGTTGTTGTTATTTGGGATTTGATATTCTTTTTTAAAAGTCTTATTTAAAAAAAGTGCTTCCTTGAAACAGCAAAAAGTAAAGAAGCTTTCAGGTTCCTATGTGAGCCTTCAGGTACCTAATAAAGGATTTGTACCCCTGAAATCTTAGCTTCTTTTCTGGTCACTCTGTCGATTTTATAAAAACTGCTTTCTTGTTTATAACTCTTACCCTTTGTGGTAGTTTTAATCCAGGCCTTCCTTGATGATCAGGTTATAACTAAAGAAGGGGCAGTATTCCCAGTAATCCATACGATTTTTACGTAAATCATAGTATAAATAAGAAAAGAGAAGAAGCTTTTGCTCTTTTTCTCTTCCAGCAAAGTTCGGGAACAGTAAATCCCTACATTAGTCTTGCTTATCTAAGGCTGAGGCCTGCAGCATCCACTGACCTACCACGTGGAGGCTTGGGGAGTACTAGCCGTGTGTGTGTCAATCCTGGGTTTTTTTCTAAGGAATATGATGAAATTTATTTTACTAATTATTTTACTAATTCTCAAATTTAATTGCGTATATCTGCTCGGTGTCCTTTTTTTATTCCCTTTTATTCCTTTTCCCCTTTCCCTATCCCTTCGAGGAGTGTTTGAATTCCCTTTTACTGTATACATAACATCTTAACTATAATATACATAAAATATGTATTTTTTTATATAACTAACTTGATTTTCGAGTTCTTCAATTTACATAATTTTTTTTTCCTTTGCCCTGAGAGAAGTAAGAAGAGGAAAAAGAAAGACTGCTACTAGGAAGTTAGGCATTTGGAAGGAAACCAAGTCCGAACCATCCCACCCTTCTTGTATCTTTTGACCCTGATGGCTGCAGTACCATTACTAGTTGCGATTTTTAGGCAGCTTTCAAGTTTTGCCAAACTTTTTAGACTTAAATATGTGTTCAGAGCTTTTGCACAGCATAACTAGGTCAGTATTTTCAGGAGTAAGTCTTCCTTCAAATTGCTGCAGGCATTATATGAGAGTGGCATACCTACAAAGTACCACCAGGGGAAGGAAAGGGGAAGGAATGAAAATAGGGCTGAAATGCATGTTTCCAACATAAAAAGTGTAGCTTAGGATAGATAATGGGTGCTAAAACTCTCAATGACAATTTGCTCAGCTGTGCCAACTTCACAGTTTTTATTTAAAAGGATTTTCAGAAGGCAGTACTAAAAAAATTTCACTTTAAACTTTTAAGTTACACTCCTCAGCTCAGATCTTTCCTATCCTCTAACCGTTTATTGAGAAGGCTATTATCCTAATGTATGCTCAGTGAGAACTAAAAGCAGAGGAATTGTCACATGGAATCAGATCTAGCTGTTTCTAATCATGATTAATCTTAACTTTTTTTGTCTTAATCTCCTGGAACAGAATGTTATAAGTTGACTTCTTGTTAAACAAAACCTCCTAGCATCCAGTAATAACAAGGCAATTTTTGTCCCACACTGTGAGTTCACAGTATTTATTATTTTTAAAACCCCAAGTCTTTACTGTATAGCATAATCTTTTATTATTGAAAGTATTTCCGTCTTTCAGTGTTGAAGGTTATTATTTAATCTCGTAAGGAGTTAGGATCTTTGGTCTTCTAAACTAGCATTTATATTCTCACTAATCTTACCTGGCATTACAGCTTAAACATAAAAGAAATATTTTGCAAAATTTTCTCTGTTAATAACGAGAAATATTTGTCCCCTACATTTGCAGCTGAACTATTTGTAATGTGTACAGGTTATGGCAGGAGAATGATTTTATTCTTACTTGATGACAAATTCCTTGCCAGTGCTTGCTGACAATACTGCTGTCAAAGACGAGGTTCTGATCTCTGGTTTAATTAATCATTAGTTAGCTTTGCATTAATAATACCACATATAATGTGATATGCAGAAGATGTCATTTTTAAGGGAAGTGCCAAGAACAGATTTTAAGAATGATCAATATGCTCATTTTTAGTGGAGGGGATGGTAGTTGCTGTAGCATTGAGATGTCACAATATTGACAGATTAAGAGCATAGGATTTTAATTTGCCCTTTAGAATGTGGGGTTTATTGTTCTCAGCCCTCAAAGTAATTGCTTTTAGTGCAAACCTGAAAAGACTAGACAGCAACAGTTATATGAGGTTCTTACTAAATTAGTCATCAAAAATAAATAACACTTGCAATTTCTTGTTCTCTTTCTAGTGCATGAAAACTCTTGTTCTGGCAGCCTGTCATCTGACAGAATTAAGTGTGGGGTAATGGTGGTGTTGTGACTAATACACAGAAATATCAGCCACTAGCTAAATAATTGCAGAGCACAATATTTGTGCATCTGTGACACATGTATCATAGTTTGTTACACTGAGTGACATGCAGCTTGACATGATGGATTTTTCAAAATATGGGCATTAGATGAAATGCCCACAGTAGAATAGATAATCTCTTTAAACCCACTGTGTGCTCAGTGAAGAACAAAGTAGACAAACTATGATCCTCCTGGAGTGCATACAAGCATTTCTGTTGCTGCTGTGGTATTTACACAGCACAAATAACTGCATTTGCAGTAGTGTAATAAAGACTTCACTCATCAACTCAGCTCCTCTGAAGGTTTTAGTCTGCTCTGCATTTTAGTATTGATTTGTAAAAAACAATGACTGATGGGGCTGTTGAAACCAAGATAAGATAAAGCATAAGAGCATATAATGACATTTTAAAAGTCAGCATTTAATTGAATGTTAGATAAAAGTGGATAGCTCCCTCTCACCTCATGATGCCTCTTTGTCCACATTTACATTGCATATCTTGAGATTTTAGACTTGGCTCTGCATTCTTTTCCAACAGCTGAAGACCTTTATTTGCAGGATTGATGGTGTCATGGATGCATGTGGACATTAAAAACGAATTATCTGGGTAGAGTTGTTTGCATAATCACTTTTGAGGAGGGTTTGCGTAAAAAACTTTGTGTTGGAAAAAATGCTGTGGAACCTAGTCAGCATACTGTTCTACAAAGCTTGGATTGAAAAGCAAATGTGCCAAAAAGCCCATTTGCAACCATTTTGGAAAAACTGCCAGAGTTCTAAAGAATGAGGCCAGACCTTTGTTTTATTAATTATTCTCTTTTAAATCCTAGTAGAAAAACAAATGAAAAGGTTTGTCATCAAAGAGTGTTTTTTATTTCATAGATGAAAAGGTAATTCATATCTTGAAATCATCCAGGTGCAGTAGTAATGACTTGCTGTTGCAACTCGAAGTTGAATACCAAGAGTGTGTAAAATTCATCAGTATTAGACTTGGCTATAAATATGACTTTGGGTCCTCAGCCTGAGCCTTCAGTAACAAAAGCATTGAGAATGCAGATTTATTAGGATCTCTGAAATGTGAAAAAGGAATACGTGCAACTTGTGTACCTTGTCAGCAGCAGTAATGTAATTACAGCCTTAAATGTGTGTGTAGGGATATCCTTGGATGCATTTTTGTCAGGATCAACAAAGACTTTTCACAAATGACTGGAATCTCTCTTGCACCCCTGTGCCAACAGCCCGGGACGGCATCCTGTCCCCTCTCACACCTCTGCTCTTGCAGCCAGCTGTTACTTTATCTTGTTTGAAGGCTGCTCAGGCTTCATCTTCTAATGAATTTCTCCCCTCTTCCAGCACCCCTAAGGGTGCTGTTCAACAATGCTGCTCCTATGGCTGCTGGAAACTCTTTTCTCATTTTTCCTGTTTAAATTTATATCTAAACATATGTTTACCATGGTGCTACACACATGAGTTTGTAGGTTGTTGCTGGCTGGAGTCTTGTGCAGAATTTCATTTTACCTCAGTGTTCTTCCTTATGTTTACTATAAATTGCATACTTTGTATGTCTTAACAGTGAAATTGCTGTCTTTTATTCATCCTATCACTGACTACAAGAACCAACTCTCTTCCTCTGCTGTCACTTGCTGTTGCTGAGACTCCTCTTAGGGAGGTTATCTACACTTTAGGTCAGAGCCCTAAATACTTAACCTAAAGAATACTTTCAGCTTCCTTCCATGATTCTTGACTGCAGTCCTCAAGCTCTGCTATTTTCCCTGGGCAAAATTTCTGATTATTGATGATAACATCCTGTTTTGTGTCGCAAGCCCTCATAGTTCACACCTGTTCAAACAATCATCAAACATTCCTATTGAATATCTGTATGTATGGCCAGTCTCTTCGCGAACGAAGAACCGGGGAAGGTCTTTACACCTTCCAGCCTGCGCATTGGATTTTTTAGGTGAGACACAGTGTGCGCAGAACCGAGCCCACCCTTTAATCCTGAGGTTCATCTGCCGGGGCCAAGCACGCTTGGACAGTGGCAGTGAGGTCCTCAGGACGTAGATGGATTGCCTTACGGGCTAACGAGCTCCATCTGCCCAGGGAGGGACCCTGACTGGGACTCGAACCCGGGTCTCTGCATTCACAGCGCTGTGCTTTAACCACTTCACCACCAGGGGCTCCCATTGAATATCTATGTGTTTGCAAATGGATATTCATAAAAGCAGTTGCATGTGTGTCTCAGGTATTTAATAAATAATGAATCATAAGACCAACATGAAAATTACATAAAACAGCTTTCAAGGAGAGAAAACAATTAACTACATCTGTTGTTCTCATTATTATGGAGGTGGGGTTTTTTTCAGTTTTTGATGCTTTGCATCTGAAAATGATGATAGTTTATGGTTCGTGATTCAAAGTTTGGTAAATCAAGTTTCTTTCTTCTTGAACTTTTGTCCTTAATCTTTAATAAGGTTTGGGGGTTTTTTTCTGAATTCTGTAGTAGCAATAATTCATAACCTGGAAGATCTGGACTTTGGAGAGAAGAGAGTTTCCACAAGAATTCAATTTAAGTGCACTCTGGAAAAATGGACTCTCTGCAAGGAACTTCTCATCCCAGCCAGAAATAAATTTTATCAACCTGAAAAGAGTGTATGCATTGTTAAAAAAAAAAAAAAAAGTTTTCGGACAACATGTATAGCAGGAAGGGTTCAGGTGAGCACACTTGCACTTAGAGCCATGATTCTGCAGATGAGTAGAGTTGGAGAGGGAATCCCTGTGCCAGTGCAGCTGGAAAGAGATCTCTGTTCTACGATGTGCAGTTTTGGAAGTGCCAGATCAAATTAATAGAATGATGATTTTGTCTTTGGAAAGCTTTCCTGAAATTGTTGTTTATAGGTGTCTTATACCAGAGTAATTTTGCTGAGTCTTTTCTTCTAAGGTTTCCATGATGAAGCTGGTAGTATTTACACAGCTCAACTTCACAGAAAAATAGTATTAATGGAATGCTACAAAACTCTCTCAATGCCCCTAAAATAATCTTTTTGTAAATATAAGCAGTTTGTTGTGGGGTGGTAATGGTGTAAAGATCACCTAGAATTCACTTACAAATAATGTGACTGTCTCAAAATGATTAACCATTCTGCCCTCTCCCAACATTTTGTATTCCATGTTTTACAGAAGAAAGAGACCCTATACTGGAAATGTGGGATTGTCAGAGATTCCCAAAGTTATCTGGTCACCCAGGAGGAAATGGTGCTCTGCTGTCCTGAATTCAACTTTATGATCACTGGGGGAAAAATTTGTAACTTATAAAATCTGCAATTTATAAAAACCTAAGAATGACTACATATATATATATATATATATATATAGTAACCCAAGTATAGTGTAGCTGTAAAAGAAAGTGACTTTTTTTTCGTAGAAGCTGAACCAAGGCTATTACCTGCCTTAGGGCCTGGTCAGTCTAATCCTGAGAAGCTGAAGTTTTAAAACTCTGTTTTAATAACCTACTGTTATTGGTCCTCTAATAAGTGTCTGTATGTCTTTCAATTCAAGTGAGTTTGTGATATTTTTTTTTAATTGCAGCGATATCCACCCACAGCCAAATCTCATTTTGCTTTCACTCTGCAAATTTTTCAAACTAGTTTTGTATGGTAACAGCCTTTGGATACTGTGGAGTTCTTACCACGTCTAATTCCAGGTTTAAAATGGAGACTTCACAACACTGGTAGTCTTTGCCTGAAAATAAGATGTTCCTTTCCCCGCTTCACCAGTGTAGCACCATGCTCTTCTTCACCCCAAAAATGGGTTGCCTGTTTTCTTGAGGAAGTTTAGCTGTCTTTTATTTTTGCCAACTTGTGCACCAGCTTGGGGTTCTTTATTTCTTACAGTGTTACCTCACAGTTCTTTCCCAAATGATACAAATACATGGAGGTGGACTTACTCAGTTTAATATATTTAACATAATGACTGTGCTATGGACCCAGAAATAAAATGACAGATCCCTACAGTGCCCCTCACAACAGATCTTTGTATATACTTTGACAGTAAAAATATGAAGGTGAGAACATAAAGCAATTCTGGATTAAAAAAAAAAATTATATTTGACTTGTTTGATAATTGGGTAAAAGTAATGACAGGGTTTCTTTCTGTCTTTTGTTAAGGTTATCTGATAGGCCTGCTCTTGGCATGTTTCTCTTGGCACATCAATCTCAAGCTGATAGTAGATCATTCAGTAGTAGATCTCTCACCACTTATGTAGAATTTGGTTCTATACATTTTTTATTCTTAAAAATTTACTTGATAAAGGGAAATTTCTTGAGTACCCTATTGCATTGGAAGAACCAATATTATGCTTTATATAGTTCATAATTCTGGAAGTTTTTGTGTGCTTCATTGTGCAGTGTTGTTTTTTTTTTTTTTTAATATAAGTAAATTTAGCTTTTAATGTTTTATTTATTGTCCTTTATAAAGTCATGGTCCTTGTGATTTTCTTACTATGTTATTTATGATAAAATGTCAGAATTCTGCATAAACCCCCTTTCTTTTAATATTTTTTGGTAAATGGGAAGGAGTAAATAAATCTGAAGACCTTGATTGTATAGAAAATTGCTCTTGTCACAAATTACCAGACTCTCAGAATTAAATGGCACTTTAGGTGAGTAGGAGGAACAGATAGTGACATATGAAATAATGCCATGTATAAAACCAGCAAATTATGGCCACTTAATTTTTTCTGTAGTGCAGGAACTTGTGCTGCTTGATGGAATTGATAAGTGACACATTCAAAACCCATTTTTGTCATGTAAAGGTTTCTTGTAAGACACATAAGTCCTTTAAGTGTTTTGCAGCAACAATACAACATTTAAACACAAAGTTTAGTAAGTGCTGAAAGGGGACTGGTTTTTGTTTGTCAGATGTTATCTTAGCTTGACACAAGCACCAAAGTTACAAACCATAAAGGAAAATAACCCATTTCTACATTTTTTCTGCAGACACCTGAGGAGCTTGAAGATGTGTCTGACCTTGAAGAAGACCACGATGCGTGCAGTCGTACCAGTATCCAGACTGAAGGGAAGACTGACAGGGTAAGTATCACATCAGTTGATGCACAAAGCACGGTGGCTAGGGAAAATGTTACTGTTACTGTTCCTGTGAAGCTGTTTAAAGTCATCCAGTGAATCACTATAATCTTCTTTGATTCTTAATAGATCTCTGAAAGTGTGTGGAGGACATAAAGCTGATGTACATGACCTGAAACAGAAAAAGACTGCAATTAAGTTGGAAATATTTTGTGAATGTACAATTAAACTGAAAATTACTTATACTTACTGAACAAAATTCCAACAGATTACAGTTTCATAAATCTGGCTTGGTCTAATGGAGGCTGGTTTAATAAGGAATGGTTTTTACAAGGGTCTTACTGAAGCTTGCGGTGTGTGTTAACCAAAAATAACCTCTGCATATGAGAGACTTCGTGTGCATAGAAGAGAAAGGGATATATCTGGAACCTGAGCCACTGCAGTATGTGAGTTGCAGACATTTTCTGCTGTGTTCATGTGTGCACCTCTTCTGTAGTTTATTGCTTAACTAGGGAATTCATGAGGAAGTATGAAGAACTTCCTATAGCATTTGACAATTTCTGTATTTCTGGAAGTTTGGAATCTGGTATTCCTGTTGTAGCATGGTTTAACATGAGGACTTCACTACGTTTCTGAGTTTTGTTTATTGTTTACACTAAAACATTTTGAAGAGCTTGAAAACATTTTTGGAGACAGAGTTTTCTTAGTACAAAAATCAAAGTATTTACAAACATTTGTTTTCTTTGTGTTTCCATTTGAAATAATGTTTCAGCAAAACTCTCTGTTTTCTATTCACAGCTTTCTGACATGGAAAGATCCATGGGGCCAGAAATGTCTTCTTCATTACTTTTTTGCTCAGTACCTAGAGCAGCAATAGATCTCTCACTCTTGATTGATTCTAGTATTACTCCTATAATGGAAATTATAAATGATAGGAGTAGTTGGGAAAAAGGCAAACTTTTAAGTATAGAAAGAATTATGTCAAAAAATGGTGGTTTAATTCATATCTGGTTTTTAATAAACACATTCAACAAATATTTTCTTTATTAACACCCCAAATACTAATGAAAAAACACTAACCAAAACGAATGCAGTTCACTTGTGTTGCACATGTGCATATCATTTGTTAATTAACTCAGTTAATTCTTAAAACACAGTGAGAAATGTAATAACTAAATGAAAGACCACCTCATAGCGTCTTATTTTCCAATAAACTTAATGGACAATTAAAATATACTAGCTGCCCTTTGCAATTTAAATTAGTCTTTGTAAATGTTAGCACATTTTCCTCACATTAAAGGCTAACATTTGTATTGCAGTTAAGAAAGGCAGGGTTTTCCATCAAAATGTTATCCATACAGAATGTCATGAATTTTTTTGGAACAGGTACAGAGGGTGTGCTTGCTTATTTTCATAAATATCCCATAATGAATGCAGTTGAAGATTTTCTCATACTGGGAAAATAGAAGTACTACTTTGTAGATATTTACTATCAAAATGTAGTAACAAAAGACCCACTAAAGCTTTGAAAGATCACATTCTCATGCATGGTCTTCTGCTTCTCAGATAAAACAGTGTAGTTTTTTAAAGGAAACACTTTTTTTGAAAAAAAGCACCATAAATAAGACATTCCAGACAGCTACACAAAGCAAGAAGTAAGTGCTGAAGACAGTTGTAGGTAGGGAAATAATATAATATATATACATATAAAAATGTAATATAAAAAAATACAGTTGCTGTAAATGTTCCTTTTTGTGGGATCTAGAAAGAAGTAATAGTTTAAAGCCTGATTCTCTATCTTGGAAAAAGTTTTCCTAAATTTCTGAGCTATCAGGGCCATAAGTGGCACATTACCTCCCAAAATAATAGAAAATTACAGCTTTGACCAAATTACATACATATATACATACGCACTCAGCCTAAATCAACATATTGACAGGAACCTGCATACACTTTTTTTTAACAGATGTTTGAACAAATCCTTTTGCTGCTGCAGCAAATAAAAGAACAATGATTTAAAGCCTCTTTATTTGGACTGCTATTTGATATTGATATTCGAAGATTTATACCTAGAACCTGTTTAGCAATATGAAGAGTCTGTGTAGGGAAGATAGATTGTAAGGCTTAGACAGAGTTTGTGCTATTTTGTGTTGCGCAGCAGATTTCTGTGCTGTTGGAAGGCTGTTCCATGCAGTGCTGACACCAGGAATGACTGTGTTCCAGAAGTGGTTGGGCAGGATTGCGGAGTAACCTTTTTTCTCCTTGAGTTCTTTTTCTTGGGCATTTCAACTATGATAATTCAATTTTATTTATACATATCTAGCTCCATACTAGTTCTGCATAACAGCACTCTTGATTCTTGTTGCTTTGTCAATAGTATTGTAATTTTTTCTATGTCACATCTCTCACTGTTCCAACAGGGAACTAGTGCCTTTTTTTTTTTTCCTGTTGTAATCACAACATATAAAACCAGATGTGATGTGTGTATGCCACTTGTAACAAAAGCTACCTCTTAACTAGCAAATCTCATTTCTCTTATGCAGGAAACAGTCATGTATTATTAATCACACCTTCTTCAGAATCTATCTCTATAAAGACAGAGTATAGGTTCGTGGGTGAGATAGCAGGATTGAGATTTGACCTTGTATTTATGTACCTGACTCATCTTGGAAATGTTACTTCCTTGATCTTTTACCTCAGATAGTTCCATTTTTCTGAGATGAATATGACACTAGCCCGTGGCACCAGCCCACTCTGTGGATACAAATTAACTTTGGCAATGTGCTGTGAGATCTTTCGGTATTTAAACTGCATAGAAATACTCATTATTGCTTGTAGGGCAATTCTATATCCTTGAAGAAAATCCTTAGGATCAAATCCTTAGCTACTATAAAAACAGGTACTGCTCGTGGATCCAAGGGCTAATGCAGTGTTTCTCAGCTGAAAGTTAGACCTCCCTCCGGTTATTGTGTCTAATTTGTGTAGTCAGCTCTGCAGGCTTATCATGCCATCATGGTCAGAGTAATTCCACTGAGGTAGTTACTGTCTTATTATCATATGATTTTTGTGTTGAAGAGAAGGTCAAGTCAGAATTTGCCCCATTCATTTTCAGGATTGGAAGCCAACGTACATGTTAATAATCAGAGAAAAAATATTTTAAGTGTTTAAAGTTACTAAATTAGTGAAGAGAGCAGCTTAGCTTAATTTTAGAGTTACTGCTGCAGGATGCGGTGATCATATTGAAGGAAGAGGGAAAATGTTTTACCTCATAACATGGATTAATCCACTTAGGGATGACAAGAGCAGAACTGCTTTCGGGCAACCACCCACCCATATTGTTGTTGGTTTTTTTTCAGAGTTCTGCAGACAGTTTTGTTGAATGCACTGACAAAAACATCTGAAAATAAGATCGTGTTTTGTACGTGTTTGTTCCATACTATGTTTGTGCAACAATTCTGGGCTGGTAAAAAGTTGACTCAATGTGTGTTGTGAGAAAATCTAGGCTGAATTATTTCACTGTTTTATTTGTGATACATCTGAAATACAGCGATCAATTATATATGTCTAAAATTAGAGCAAACTCTAAGAAAAGAGAAGAGATATAAAAGCAAACATGAAGAACTGTTGATACTTGCATAAAAAGTAGTTAGAGGGGAAGTTAAGTTTGCCACCAAATGAATTAGCTATTCCTACTCAAGCAGCAAATACTTTAAACATCTAAGTTCCTCTGTTAGTAGAAATACTGGCATACATTAACAGGAAGCATGTGCTATTTTGTAAATAAAAAAGCCAATTTTAGTATATTTAATTTCCATTTTTATCAAAGCCACTCATAAGCATGAAATACTGATGATAAGAATTCAAGCATTATGAAAATAACTACTGTAATTTTGAGTAGGTTCTGTGAGCAGTAATTTTGACACTTCATACATAGCAAAAGTAGTCATGATCTATCAAAAGCATTTAATTTTCTTGCCAATTTTTAAGACAGTTTCAGTAAAGGGGAGAGATTAAGTTAAAGTCTCAAGGTTGTAGCAGTATATTATATACTGTTACAAAGTAGGACTGGAGAGAACCCCAAGAACTTGGCTAATCCAGCCATTTGTCCCGAGGTAGAATAAATATACTCCTTCCTGACACATATATATATACATATATATATAAATGAGCAATTTATCCTTTAAGACAGTGATTTCTGTCTGTCCTTTTGGCCTGTTTTTCTTTCCTTTGGATCCTCTGCAGCTGGTTAATAACTTCCTAAATTTTGTGTCCAGACTATTTATATACTACTAAATGCATTCAGCCACCTATGGTCTCAGCAACAAGCACTAGTGTAAGGTTTACACTGTTTTCTCCTGTATACATACTTTGGAATGAGTTTTGGATGAGGTTTACCCTTTTGCCAACTACAAATCACCACCCACAGAACTGCCAATAACTGGTTTTGTCTTAGTTTTGTGCTAAGGTGTAAAACCTCGTGCTTTTCTCAGCTGAAATATATCCCGTGATTTTTTCAGGTCAGTTCTCAAGTTTCTCAAGGTTGCTTTGAATTGTAAGCCAGACCTCTTCCCCTGCAAAGGTGTGATGTGCACATGGGGTTGTGTCATCCATGGCATGATTAGTGAAAATGTTGACTAGTGCCAGAATCAGGGCATTCCCTTCAGGACTCTGCCTTCTGGTTTGCTGTGAGTTCTTCATAAGTATTCTGTGAGTAGTTTTCTAACCAGCATCACGGCCACCCAATGGCAACTACATCTGAATCATATTTCCCTAGATTCTTTATAACGATGACACGAGAATCAGTGGCAAAATGCTATCAAGGCCCAGATTTATGACGTTGCTTTTTCATGTATAGCCCTATAATGCTGGGACAAAGAGAAATTAGAATAATATGACTCAGTTGCTTCATCTTAGTCAACCTTTTTAGCAGTGGCTAATGCAAAAATGGTATTAAATATTTTCTTGTTATCTCCCTACCAATTTATTCAATTATATTCTATCTAAAAATAGAGGGGAACTGTCACGGCAGCACAAATGAGGCATTCTCTGAACTTCAGCAGGCTTGCTACAATTCTTGAAATTGAGAGAAGACAACTGATGACAGTAGGTAGTAAACCTATCAAAAGAAACACATCTTCTCCCTGCTGTCAGTAATCACACACCCACACAGTTCATCTTCTGGGATGTGTGTTCACTTTGCTGTGAATTGCTGAATAGCCACCATTCTATTTTTCACTTCTTTATCCAAACTCCAAAAAAATTATTCCCTCAGTAGGAAAAGTAGGGTTCTGTAGAATAGTTTTTGTCTCATGCTCACCTTCCTGATAAAATGGGTTCATCAAATCACTGAGTGGTTTGGGTTGGAAGGGACCTTAAAGATCACCTAGTTCCAAACCCTGCCATGGGCAAGGGTGTCACGTTTGTTCAAGAAAAAGCAATTAAAGGTCACGATTGGAACTGCTGGTTGAAATATATTACTGAGCTTTGAGTGACTTGGAAGGAGTCCTGTTCACTTTCACCAGATATTCAGCTGGCTGCAGCAGGAGAGCAAGAAGAGAGGTCAAATGGCTCCTTGTGGCTGCTGAGTTTGTGGGGGAAAGAAAAGCTTAGCTCTTAAATAAGGCAAGGCAGGGACATGAGTTGGGTCTTTTGGGATCTCTGTCATTATCTTATATCTTTACTGTGTGAAAAGTAGGTTATTTTGTGGTTTTGCTTGTACAAGCTCTGAAAAGTTTTTCACATGATCAATCAAAGAGTGGTGTTTATTTCTTCATAACCTACAAAATTGCAGAAAAACAGTTTTTCTCTTTTCTGCTCTGTAGTTACATGAGGTATTGCAGCCTACAAAGCAGGAAGTGTTAAATAATTTTCAAAAAGAGGTTATTTGCTCTTGCTTTAATGTATTGTGATACTTTTTGTTGCTTTTCTTTACTTCCTGGTTCCTGTAAGTGATAAGAATTTTAGTGGCGTGGACCTGGCCAGGCATTTGGTTTTAGGGGTCAGGAAAGAAAAAAAAAAAAAAAAGGCATGTGAATCTAAGACTTTGGGACAATAATCCTAAGTTTAGATAAAAGTCAAATCCTTAGAGTGAAGCCAGGGACAAAAGTAGGCAAAAGACCAGTTCTTTGGGTTGGGATCTTATTGGCAAGTAATGCACCTGTGAGAGGAGAGTCAAAATCTTCCCCAAGTAGTTACTCCATATGTGTCCTTAAATGACCTTAAAAGTTCAGTTTCTCCAGTGGATAATTACCTGAAACTTGAAAGGGGTTGGAATAAAAAGAAACACTGATCTCACAGGCTAAGTCAAGTTGCAAATGGGAGAATGCAAATAACATGAGCCCAGTGCTGGAGAATGCAGCTAAAATAAATAGACTTCTGGGGAGTTAATTCAGGGAAATTAAAGACAAAAATCTATACCTTTTTTTTTTTTTTTAATAGAAGAAAGAAAATATTAAAAATATAACTGCTTCTCTCACGTAGTCTTAATTTTGTTATCTGCTACTGCAATAAAAACATTTTTGTCTTAGAAGTAATGAAAAAGTAATTTTCTCCTGGTGGACAAAATAAACCTGCAGTCATATAATAGCATTCATTCAATTTAGATTTTTATTTCACAATTACCATTATGTTGCCTATTTTGATACCAAATCAAATCTGTGCTTAAAAGAATGTGTATCCAATTGTTTTATTTTGTTGCTGTACATGGTTTTAAAGCAGTATGAGGGAAAGGAGAGAAAAGATAAGGTCAGAATTATAGTTTCCTTTGCCCCTTTGTTCCAGTGGATAACATGTCTCATTGTACCTGAAGCTCATTATGGTTGGCAGATAGCAGGATGCTGTATGTCACAGTTCCCTCATTAAAATGTCATCTTTCTTGTGGTTTCAAGATCCAGGCCTGTGATCTTGAACTCAAACCAGTACTGAAGCTAGGGGCTTGGAAATACCACAGACATCCACTGATCAGCAAACACGCATCAGATCATAAAAAGGTCTCTTCCCTCTGTAGACCAACTCTTTATTTTTGTTTCGTACCTTTCCCATTGTTGTGGTTTAACCCCATTTGGCAACTCCGCCCCACATAGCTGCTTGCTCACCCCCCACCTTGGAAAGGGGCAGAAAATAGGAAGAGTAACAGTGGGAATACTTGAGATAAAGTCAGTTTAGTAGATAAAGCAAAAACTGTGCACATAAGCAAAGCAAAACTAGGAATTCATTCCCCATTTCCCATGGGCAGGCAGGTGTTCAGCTCTTGCAGGTTTCGGGGAGACCTGCTGCAAGACCTCAAGGCACATTTTGCATTGGGAGACGGGACACACACACGAGATATGTGACCCACAAAATGGCATTTATTAACACAAGATGAGAGTTTATATACAGGGGGATACAGAAAGTTCTGGTACAGGGGTGGGTTTCTGCTAGGAAACATCAAATCCAGAGGGTTTCTGATAAGGGGACTTGGAGAGATAGGCCTATCGGGATATGTCTATTTATTCAGGGGGAAGGGATAGCTAGGGAGGAAGGGAAGGTGTGGTCTTGGGGGAACAGGAGGGGGGAATCCTGCAGAGGTCTGTGAGGCTGCTCCTTGTAGCTGGGTCTCAGGCAGTTCTGGGCAGCTGTTGTTGCTAGAGGCTCCTTTCTCTGCAGGCTTCTGCTGGTCCCACCTCCTACATATCCCCCTTTCTTGTTTTTCAGGACTGGAAAAGCTTGGGAAAAACTCTTAGTCATGGATTTTTTAGCACAAAAAATTAGACAGGGAAGGAAGACAAGGATAGAGAAAGTGATGATTAGGAACAAGATTATTCCTTTGACAATCTTGTTGACCCAATCAGAGAGGGAAGGAAAGTGAAGCCAACTAAAGAGACCTGAAAAACCTTTGTCTTGGTTTATGGTGATAAAGTAGGTGGAAGGCAGTTTAGTGGGTCGAGAGAAACTTTCAGTAGGAAGAGGATAAGGTTGGGAGTTATTACACTATGTGGTGGTGTTAGTATAGATGGAAGAGTTGGAGGATAGGTTAGGTTTTAGAGTAAGGCGATTAGTAGTGGGTTTAAATCTAAGGCAAGTGGTAGCTACAGACGAGCCTAAAAGATCTCATTCTTGGGCATCTGTTTCTAAGGTTCCTTGACGTAGGAGAAGTTGGGAAATAGTGTTTGAAGAAGGAAGGAAATTATCTATAAGGGAAGTGTTCTGGATAAACCTATTCCAGTCAGGTATACCCACGAGACAGCTTTTAAAGGGGTGATTCACGCTATCGAGGGAAAGGCACATTGTGCCTGTATTGGTGGCTTTGGCTAGGGTGATCCAGACATTCTCTGCCGGTTGCTGCATTCAGTCTGGGACTGAGAAGGCTAAGGTAGTTCATGGTGGAACAAAGGAGAGAAGGATCAGGAGGGCTTGGAGTCCTCTAGGAAGGGCTTGATTTTTCTTGAGGGGACTCATCTTGGGCTGTTCCTGTTGTGGAGTTGGCCCAATAGTGTAAAAGGCTGAGTGGACTTCTTCCTGAACTTCCACAGCTTGAGGAGTCACATCTATCCATCGTCTTGATACTTGCTTGGTGTCTTGGGGTGCTGTGTTTCTTTGTACGACAGCACCTGTAGCTCTATTCATTGTGGCAGATGCTGCATGT
Source organism: Empidonax traillii (assembly GCF_003031625.1). NCBI lineage: Eukaryota > Metazoa > Chordata > Aves > Passeriformes > Tyrannidae > Empidonax > Empidonax traillii. Next base: position 172,692 of record NW_020955967.1, on the reverse strand, counting down.
TGCTTTATAGATGCAGAACTTGGTGCTTGGTTCTCTGAAGGGGTTGTTTTCAAGCTTTCAGTAGATGTAGAAATTGTCTTTTCAGGAGTAGCCTGGGTTTTGTTATTTATTGTTTCAGTTTGTGTGCTGGAAGTAACTACAGGTATCTGTGTCTCTGCAGAGGTCTGCTCTCTGGAGGCAGGCTGCTGGAATGTAGCTTGCCGCTGTGTCTGCATTTGAGGCAGGCTAGGAGAAATGTCTCATGATGAAAGAGGCATTTGAGCTGGGACTGGAACCAAATGTTGCAGCGGTGCCGCTGGTGCTTGAATTTCCTGGACGCAGCCATGACATTCGGTGTCATGTGATGGAGGGCTGGAGGGAGTTCCCCCTGGGTCACGTGAGAAGGCTGGAGCTTCTGGGGCTGACTCACTCGTCCCCCACAGGAAGGAGGAGTTTGCCGGGACATTTGAAGGAGGCGTGAATAATTTCTGTGTCTCCGCCCACTCTCGACCCCCTCCCTTTTTTTGTGTAGTTCAGAAAAGTTTTTGCGCGGTTTTCTTGGTTCTTTGTTCTCTCTTTCACCATCTTGGCCGCCCCGTGGTATCCCCCCACCGTCTCTGTGTTTGTTCTCCCCCCACTGTCCTTCCCGGGGCCCCTGCCGAGGTGCCGCCGCGTCTGCATTGTTGGGAAAGGCTTGGGGCGGGGGTCGCTCCGTTTCCAGGGCTGAAAGGGCTTGGGGGGGTGGTGGGAATCTGCATTCCTGCCGTGGCTTCTGCCTTTGTTCGTGTCCGCGGCTCGGGGGGGCAGGGGATGCTGTGATGCCGGCGCCGATCCCGGCTCTGCGGGGCGGGGGAAGGGCTGACCGCAGTGCAGCTTCTCCTCAGGCTGAGGTGGCCGGGCGGCAGGGGGAAGGGGAATCAGGGTTTGAGCCTGTTGTGGCTCCGATTTCTCCCGTTGGGTTTTTTTCTGTTTGTTTTTCAATTGTGGGGAGAAAAGTTTGAAACTCCGTTTTGTCTTTTCCATATTGGAGAGTTTGTTTCCCATTTTTTAAGGTAAAAAGGGAGGTTGGTTCACTCACTCACTATCCCCCAGGCAGTGCTGCAAGTACCGGTCAGGTCCTGAAGCGGGGTCACAGCTGCGGGGTGGGGGGTCCCGGCGGGCGCGACGTCTGTGTCTTCGGCGCTGGCTGTCCTGGGACCGGTGTCTCACGTAGCTGCGACGAAGGGGACTGTGTGAACGTGGTGTTCATGAAATGGCTAGAGTGAGTGAGGTCTTAGGGGCAGACTGGGCTCCGGAAACCCAATCCGCCAGTAGCTCCAGTGAACAGAGACCTTTCTTAATATAAGAAGGGTGGATTCTGCTCCACGTTGAGAGCGCCATCTCTTGCAGGTTTCGGGGAGACCTGCTGCAAGACCTCAAGGCACATTTTGCATTGGGAGACGGGACACACACACGAGATATGTGACCCACAAAATGGCATTTATTAACACAAGATGAGAGTTTATATACAGGGGGATACAGAAAGTTCTGGTACAGGGGTGGGTTTCTGCTAGGAAACATCAAATCCAGAGGGTTTCTGATAAGGGGACTTGGAGAGATAGGCCTATCGGGATATGTCTATTTATTCAGGGGGAAGGGATAGCTAGGGAGGAAGGGAAGGTGTGGTCTTGGGGGAACAGGAGGGGGGAATCCTGCAGAGGTCTGTGAGGCTGCTCCTTGTAGCTGGGTCTCAGGCAGTTCTGGGCAGCTGTTGTTGCTAGAGGCTCCTTTCTCTGCAGGCTTCTGCTGGTCCCACCTCCTACATTCAGCCATCCCCAGAACAGCAGGGCTCCATCAAGCATAATGGTGACTTGGGAAGGCAAACACCATCACTCTGAATGTTCTCCCTCCCTTCTTTTTCCCCCAGCTTTATGTGCTGAGCATGACCCCATGTGGTCTGGGGTATCCCTTGGGTCAGTTGGGATCAGCTGTCCCGGCTGTGTCCCCTCCCAGCTCCTTGTGTCCCCCCAGCCTCTGTGCTGGTGGGGTGGGGTGAGGTGCAGATGCAGCCTTTTCTCTGTGTCAGCTCTGGTCAGCAATAACAAAAACATGGTTATTTTACCAACATGGGTTCCAGCACAAATCCCAAAAAGCCCACAGTAACTACTGTTGAGAAAATTAACTACCCCAGCCAAAAAACAGCACGCCCAGCAAGCCTATCCTACCACCATGAGGAAAGTGTGTCTCTGGTCTATTTAGTTATGTGGGGTTTTTTTAACAAAACAAGAGAGGTAGTCCTCAAAATAGTTCCACTTTCTAAGTCTGTGACAGTAGGGTAATTCTGACCACTGTATGTGGTGGTTCCTTCCACCCTTAACCATTCTGTGATTCTCTGTGATTCTGTGACTGCAATTATAACATAGCTACATGTTAGGAAACCTGTAATTTTCAGTAATTTATATAAATGAGAAAATTAACCCTGTGCCAGTGTGATTATAGCATAAATAAGATCTCTGAAAAGACATGGCTTGAAAAACATCTGCATTACATGTAAGGCTGATTGCCTGTTATACTAATTATAAGTAATTCACTGCTTTAACTTTCCATTTTGTTGATGGTAGATAATGTTTTATAAACAAGAATAAGTCACAAAATATTTATTGTTTAATTGCAGAGTAATTTCAGTGTGTTAATTGTTGCTGCATGTAGTTGTGAATTCCTGGTGGGGACCACTTTTCAGGGAAGGTGCTGGATAAGAACCACAATGGCAGTAGAGCCATCAAGACCAACTGCTTCCAGGGGTATTATGAAGGGCCAGGACTTCCATGTGGCCACATAATATCTTGGCCCCTGTCTGCTTCCTGGCCAGTGCCTGACACAGGAGGTTTATCTGACCCTTGTATGGAGAAGGCTGATGATCTTGGTCGTGAAGAAGAACATTAAGTAAAATATTTCACTCACCATTTTCAGGAGTTTTTGGTAACCTTATTCACATACTGATTTCTGATGTGTTCATCTGTTTATCTTCTGCAAAGACTGAATATCCATCTTTGAACAATTAAGTCTTTTTTGGCTCTTCAAATGGTAATGTAGAACCTTCTCAGAAGAGAGAACATGCATACCTGAAAGTTCTAGGACAATTAGCCCTTTTCATTGATTATTTCCTATCTGAATTAATACTGCATTTTGTATCTTGCACATATATCATACTTAAAAACACTTAGGCTCCTTAACCCTAAGAAATAGGAGCAACTGTCAGTCATATTTCATTAAGGCTCTTTGGAAGAATTTATTCATCTTTCTCTTGCTATGTTAATATTAATGGTTTCACAAACACCACTGACCCCATCACACTGAGGTAATTTATTTGGCACAGACAAATGATAGCATAAAGATTTTGAAACTTAGAAGTGCTCAAACTCGAGCCGTTGGCTCAAGCCACAGTGGTTTTAAGCTATATGTTTAATAATGTACAGCAGTTTTGTTTTAAACAAGAAAAATGCTCTGACATGGATGTTTTACTAATAAAAATATTCTATGTTTTAGGCCAAGATGACTCAACTGCCAGAGGCTGAAAAGGAAAAGATAGCTGAGCAAGTGGCTGATTTCAAAAAAGTCAAGAGTAAGCTTGATGCTGAGATTGAAATATGGGATGATACCAGCAATGACATAATTGTTCTGGCCAAGAGGATGTGTGTGATTATGATGGAGATGACTGACTTCACAAGGTAATTATGCAAAAAAAAGGGTCTTCGATATTTATAAATGTTGGAGGCCATTGTCAAATTGCTCTGGCAGCAAATGCTGAGTTTTTAATATCAGGTGACAGCATCTTTACAAAATGGAGTGGCTAAGCTAATGTAACACACTGGGAGCAGTACTGAACTGTGAGGAGGGAGCTGGAAGTTTTGAGCTGTGTTTGTCCTTATGTTTTTTTTTCTTTGTCCTCTTTTATTAATTTGGTAGGTGGGGTTTTTGCACATCCTTAGCACCCTATTTCTGCTCTTACTTAAAGGGAAAAAAACCCAAAATAATCTTGATTTTAGGCAGTATTTTTGTTGTCATCTGTTTTCTTTCTGCTTGTATCAGACCATGTTGTCAAACATGAAACACACTATACAGAGCCTACCCATGGCAGTGCACTTTTATACTCATGCATATTTTATATCACATTACCTGCTCTTGCTTTCATCAGAACTCTATCATGCTGCTATATGTAGCTTTGAAGAATGAAGTGTCCTGTAGCAAAATAGCTGTCAAAGCTGGCCTTTTTTTCTGCTGTCAGTGTATGTTCTATATGCTTGTTTAGCAGGAAACAATCTTAAATTCAGGAGCTTTTTCTGCAATGCACTGAATCAAATGCTCAGTAAATTTCATCAAAGTAATTATACCAAAGGAAGATGGTGATGGTGTTGTCTGCCCCCATTACTGCCTCCCCAATCTGGTTAGAAGTAAAATAGTTGCTGACAAGTGAAGCCTTAAAACACAACCAGTCCTCCAAGACACTTAATGTCTTATAAAATAAATCCTTTCATGCAAGGTATGAAGAAAAATCTCAACCTCTTTGACAAACTCTTTCGTTGTGTAAATGAGCAGCATTACATAGGGCTGGACCAGGTAACAAAGCCGGGCTCTACTGTTGGCTTGTTCTGGGGAAGACAGCTGTTGCATTTTATCACACTGGCACCTTCCAAATTCACCTTCATGTGAGAGAGATTTAAAGACCTGCATGGGGAACTCTGCAACCTTGTTCTTTTTAAGAGTATATGATTTGCATTGGGACCTTTGAAAAAGAACATTCTGTGCCATAAAGCCAATCTTTACAATTAAAGTCACCTCTCTTTCCAAAATTCTTTATATTACCAGCTTTAGATAATCAAAATTAAGAAGGCCAGCTCAAAGTCTTAATTTTATATCTATGGCTCTCAGTTGAACATAGCATAATCTGCAGTTTAGAGTCAAAGAGGAGCTCTTGATGAAGTGCTTCTGATATCCAGAGAGACCGTGGAGAACTCTGAAATTACTCAGCTAAAATAACTTACTTGAAGGTAAAGTTAAAATGTTTTGTGGAGAGAGAGTGAAAATCCTAGTCTGCACTTCAGAGTATAGTAGGGAATATCATACATTGTTGGAAGAAGGAGTCTGATTATTCTCTTCCAAGTTTTATGGATTGTATTACTCTTTTTACTTCACGGACATTTATATTATAATTTGAGGTATGCAAGTACATACTAGAATATATTCCTGTGTTATGTGTTTAATACTCAAGTTGTTATTTCTTGGAGGGAGGATCATCCTAACAAGTATTTTGTTCAGGGTCGAGGGCCCTTGGTAACAGAAATCAAGGTCACCCTGTAATACACAAATGGTCTTACAAAATACTTTGTATCTTGCCTAACTTTATCTCACACCTTTATATAGCTGGTTTTCAAGATGTCCTTTAGTAATATGGCTTCAAGTTTTGTTTCTTCTTCAATGTCAGATGAAATCTTGTAAAATGGAGATTTGTATCTATCTGAGCAATAGATGAACTCCTTGTTGTTTGCCAAAGGTGGCAATTAAGTGCCAGCTGGCTTTTTCAATTCCTGCTCTGTAGAAATCTGGGAATAGAATAATAGAATTATTTAAAGTGGAAAAGTCCCTAAAGATTATTGGGTCCAACCATTAACCCAGCACTGCCTTGCTCATAGTTAAACCATGACCACAAGTGCCACATCCACGTGTTTTTTGAACACTTCCAGGAATGGGGATTTCCCTACTTCCCTGGGCAGCCTGTTCCAGTGCTGGACCACCCTTTCAGAGGAGAATTTTTTCCTAATATCTAAAATAAACCTCCTCTGGTGCAACTTGAGGCCCTTTCCTCTCATCCTGTCTCTTGTAACCTCGGAGAAGAGACCAACCCCACCTGGCTATATCCTTCTGTCAAGGAGTTGTAGCGAGTGAGAAGATTTTCCTTTTCTCCAGGCTGAACTTCCTGTTCCCTTCTCTGGGCACACAAAGGATGTGCAGCAAGTACATGTACAGCAAGCACCGGCTCACCTTAGGGTTTGAGCTTTCCAGTCTGTAACTCCAGGTCCTGGAACATGGAAAAAATAAAAGATCCTGACATTTTGTGTTTGTAACATCAGAAACTACTCAGACAAATAGCTGATTTCTGTTTTTCTTCGAATGGTATAACCTTGCATTCATTGTTACTTAATCTCAATGAGAGCTTTTCAAAGTTTTTCAAGGTCAACTTTGCATTTCTGTATTACCCTGACCATTTGTGCAACAGTAATATTTTCAACTAAAAACAAGTTAATATCGGTATCAAAATAACTCATTATTCAGAGAGAAGGTAATTGGGAGTGATGTTGGCATAAATTGTTGATATGTATAGCTCATATCATTAATAAAAATACTCTGGGATGACTTCAGTGAAGGCTGCTGGTAATCAGTGATTACTCGGTGGAAGTTAGGATTGCTGCAAATTGTAACCATCTGAAGCAGCTCATTATAGCTTAACTTCCTTATTTGATTATAGGGCAGATGCTTCTGATTTTTTTGAGTCTTGGCAGAAGGGACCTGCAGAATCTCATTTGAAACAGTTCTTTTCCTACTGAACAGTTGTGAGCATGTCCTCTGCAAATAGACACTAGGCCAGACTACCGTAATTATATGTAATACTTATTTTTCCAGCTTTTTTAAAAACTTTGTATGTGATACATGACATAAACTTATTGAAACTTGCTGATGATGAACTGGAAAAGTAATTGAGCAAGCGCAGTAAGGCATTGTTGAAAGTTTGTACCAGCCAGCAGCAGCTGCTCATTGGTAGTACGGAGATGATAATCAGGCCTCATTATGGAAAACCGGTTATACTGATTACTGGAATCTATTCATCTGTTAAAAATTCTGTAAAAAACACACATATTTGCAGTAGTAAGCTTTGGCCCTGACGGGCAGAAGTGGAGGCAGTGGACACCAGGCATTTGCTCTGCTGAAAGTGGCTCTCTATTCCTTTTGGACTCCAGCAGACTTGTTTGTTGGGGATAACAAGTTCGTGGCAATTTAATTCTGTTTGCTGAAGGTTATTGCTGCTAGAAAGAAAATAGTTTGGTAGAGGTTTCTTTTCTGACCTTCACTTTTCTGAAAATGAACTGGATTGTACTTTTAGTTTCCCTGGGAGGGCTACAGTGAATGAGGCAAAATGAACAAGGAGTGTGAAATTGTTCCTGTGTTGCCATGGCTTTAACAGCAAAGGCATTCAGTGAAGCTGAGAAACAAATGAGCTATCAGTGGATCTGCTTATGTTTTCTATCCTCAACCTGGAGCTGCAGCCCCATCCCTGTCCTTCTCACGGAATTCCATCTCAACTTGGCTCTGCTGGCTTCCCCCGTGGCTGACCAGAAACCTGTACTTCTGACACTGGCCTCGTGTCAAAATGAGCAAAGCCTGGAAGATGGTTCCGGTGTGACTGTGCCTTCTTATCCTCCTCCTAATATGCAGAAGTGCTTTGTCACTTCTCTGTTCAGAGGAGCTGGGTGCTTCCAGAGCACCCAGGATCTATCCAAAGTGCTTGTCTGCACCTCCTCTGAATCTGCCTGCTGTACAGAACTGTACAGAATAGGGTTTTTTTGGTTTTCTGATACCTTGAGGATTCACTCAGGATAGCAGGGAATTTGTTTTCTTGGGCTGGAAGGGGTTTAGGCTTATTTTTCAACTTCAAGAGTATTAGGCTAAAAATTATCTGGAATGGGAGATGTTTCCTTCTTTCCACAAAGCCATCATGTCTGTAGCCCTCATATGACACACTCTGTAGCCCAGCAATGATGACATTCCTTAGAGGGTGGACGCAGTAGGTATGGATTTACATCTCTATCCACGGAACTCTGTCTTAGCCCAAACTCTGTCAGTGTTGTGAGTGTTGATCTGTGTTATGGAGAAGGGAAACAGGATTTCAGTTCTTGGTTCAGCTTTTGAAAGGCTTTAGTTTCTTGGACAAGGATGAGCTAATGAGGATTGCTTTGTCCATAGCTTTTTCCTGTTGGCGATCATGGATGATTTCCTGATTAGTGTTTAGTGTAGGTCCCATTTTGGATTATTAAACTCTCAGGGACAGGGTGTCCCTGACAGTGCAGTGTGTGCAACATGATGATTGCTGTAGATTATTTCAGTGCTGTGATATTCACTTTGCTTGCACCTGAAGTACCAAGTACCTTTGTAGTCTGAGGCATCCAACACCTGAAATGCTTTAGCTGTACAAGGACCATTACACATTTGAAAACTCAGTACAAAAATTACACCTACTGGTTTCAAAATGAAAGTTCCTTGTGGTTTTGGGCTTCCACTTATTCCAGTGACAGATCTGACCTGCTGTATGGGAACACACAAGTTTAAGGAATAACTTCTGTCTCAGCAATAAATGAGTTTTCTTCCTTAAACTGAGCTTTTAAGCAAACCTAATTCCTGGGAATAATCTCTATAAACGTAGTGCAGTCAATTAATTTAATTCACTGCTTAGACTTCAGCATATGTGACACTGTGACATTGTATTGATGGGTGGTATCTGAATGAGAGATTAGAAAAGTACTGGCATATAATCAAGAAGACTGCACTGGTGTTTTTCAATGTACAACATGCAGAATTACCTGTAAAAGGAAGGGGGTGTGAAAGAATAGGGATTTGGGTATGTATAAACATACATGTGTGCTCACATAATTTGAATTTTTTTTCCTTCCTTGGGTCCTGTTACATTTTCCTAGTGCAAACACACACATATTCAATCAATGAATATTCATAAGTTTAAAGAGAAGTTATAGCCTTTAATTTTATGGGGAAAATGTATTCAGTCACCTGGATCAATCACACATCAGTGTTCCATCCTTCTGCTATGTTTTCTATAGAAGTAAATATCAAGAAATCGCCTGACCCGCCATAACAGTTTTAATAATATTGCTGTGAAAATATTCTAACTTCTCTGCTCATTGACTAAAAAGGCACAAGAAAAATTGTAGGATTGCATTTGGTTTGGTTTGTTTTCCCCTAAGCTTTATGTGTAAATGGAACAGGATTTTTGTTTTCCATTGCCATAGCACATTTAAAATTAAAAAGGTATTTACCAATAATTAGACATAAGTTCCCTTTTGCTCACATGTGTATCTAATTCAAGCAGTGCTTAGGATAAGAACACTGGAATTTTTAATTCACACTGAGAAAGCAGCAAGAAGGGATTGATGGTTTAAGCATAAAGGGAGCTCTTGAGAGTCAGAACTTGGTGAGAATGGTTTTCATGGACAGCCTTAGTGTTTGAATCTTGTATACCAAGGAAAGTTCCTTCACACAGAGAACTGCAGGATGCCCTCATGCAAGATTTGCACACGTTTTGGTGATAGGAAAGAATGCACCAGGGCTCAGGTAAGATTCAGACATACAAGGCAGAGCTGGCTGCCACGTGAGAGGTGATTTTGAAGACACACCAGGGAGAGACCAGTGCTGGTAACTGACTTTGCAAGGCTGTTTCACAGCATGTGCTAATGGCATGGAGTCCATGGATTCAGGATTCAGAGTGCCTGATCGAAGCCTCTGTGACAATCCCTCTCAATATTCTGTGGTATAAGCAGTAAATAAGAGTCACTGGGCTTTTACCCCTTACCCATATTTTAGGTTATTAGATTCCAAATCGGGCCATATAAACACTTTCTTTAGATAAAGAGTTCAGCCCTTAGCAAACTATTCAGAAAGTGTCTCATATTTGCTCTTGCTGCTTGACACTTGCTTCGAAAATGGCATCGATATCAGAGTTAATATGAGAAATATAGTAAAAATAGCAAAACAAATTAGCAAGACTTGAAAAAATAAATCTAACAAAGTCATCCTCTAAAAGCTGTCCTCCTTTATCCTTACAATAAGACTAAATGTAATTCTGCTTTTCCCTCTACTACTTCCAAGGATTGCAGCTTCACCTAAACTTTGCTCTGTTTCACTCTTGTTTAGGACCAAGTGCAGCTGCCCCATCTAGCAAATCTCCTCACCAGAGAATAGCCACAGTCTACAACCTTAATTCATCTGGTCTTCTAGTCTTTGGGAAAGCAAAAGCGGGATCTAAAAAGAAGATGGTAGGTCAAGATGGCAGTCGTGTAGTTACTGGGATTTGAAGAGAACATGGGACAAAAATAACAAAGAAGGAGGACCAAGGAGGGATTCTATTCCTAGTCAAGTTTATCTGTGAACCTTCTCACCATAACTCCCTATTTGATTTACTTTTCCTGGTGCCCCTTTCCACATCAGAGTTTCCTCTTCAGCCCATTTCAGATGCTTCTGAAAGTCTTTCATTGCACCCTAAAATCCACTGACCTAATTGCCTCTTTGTGGCCCCATCTAACCCTCAGATTTCCAGCACCTGCATCCAGCTTCTCTAATCCACCTGGCAATGACATGCCTCAGTCTTCTTCCTGGTTACCAACCCAGTTTGTCACTGCCACAAAAGATAATGGTACCTTTATTACTAAAGCCCCTGAACCCATTAATTGCCATTACAGCTACTGTTCAACTTCAGATACATGTATGAATTTCCCCTTTCCTTCCCCTCCCTGCTCATATCGGGGAATTCATTGATTGGCATTATTTCATAAAGCAGTCTGGGATGCTTTTGAGAGTCCATATCTACTCAATGTTTGCATCATAACCTGCATATCAGAACAAACAACTTTCACTTTATTTCATCAAAAATCACCCAAAGATTGTGAAAGTTTTGTCAACGGGGTTCTGCTCGACTGAGCCATCAGAAAGGACAGAGTTATTTTGGAGAAAATTACTTCGGGCAAAGATGATGATGATGAACCTTCTTTAGGATTCTATATTAAATAACTTCTACTTATGTTAACTATATAAAGATGTTATTTAAGGTAAATGTGTGCGTACTTGCACGTGATAAGTTATCATACAGGCCTTGTCAAACAGAACCACCATAATTTACTTGTTACAATGCAGTAGATGAAGCAGATAATTTTACAGTTAAAATGAGCAGCAGAATTGCATTAGCTACAGTGGTGTAAATGTTGTTTAAGGTTTTGCAGTGTTACAGAATGCTGACTGTCCAGCCAGAACTACATGTAGTAGCCTCAGGTGGTTGTTGCTCTCAAATAGAAACATGGGCTCTCTGGTTTGTGATGAATTGTTGAGGTGTGTCAAGTTAAATCATACCGTGTAACACAGTATCAGCTAGTACTGCTCAGTATTCCTGAATGTCACAGAGCTTCTAAAACTTACACAAACTTTCACCAATAAGTGAGGATTTTAAAGGCAAAAATCAAGTATTTGTGTCCTCCTGCCCATCTCAAAAGCTTTTGACTGAGTCTGAATATTCTTCATGGTACTACTGTATCTTGATTAATGATACTTACATAGAATATGGTAGTTCATACAATACTCCTGTGGATGCTTCTGCCACTTTTATAGTAAAAATAGTTTCAGCTGATTCCAAAATACATGCACCAGCAAATAATTAATCGTAATTGTCAATTGCTGCTCAATATAGTCTAAAAGGTAAGTGCTAGATATTCAACCTTTGATAGTAAAATTTCTAAAAAAAATTTATAACATCCAAATATATTAGTTACTTTATAAATACTCTGTATTTCAAAATGGAAATCACCTAGTGGGTTGAAGTCTTAGAACCAAAAAGAGAAACATTTCAGGCAAAAACAACCAAAAATCATTAAGTTTGGCTCTATGACTCAGTATTACTGTAAGTATTAGGTATCCAATTCGCCTTTAGGCTAAATGGATTTATTTTCCTGTAATATGCATAATTAATGCCAAGAGTATTATTATTAAACAAACACAATAAATCATGGATGCCTAGTGTGGTTTAGATGCTTCTGTTAGGGATTCCAAGATCAGAATTGACTCTCAGACTGGGACACAAAGAGGTTCTAAATCTATGAAAGGCTGCAGCTGAAGAGGATGTTGGATAATAAGATAAACAAGCCCAACTTTCAGATCCTTGCTCTTTTGCAGGTTAACAAAGCATGTTAAACACTTGTAAACCAATACAGCCAACAGCTAATTACCAAAATAATAAGCATAAAATTTCTTCCTTTCCTCTGCAACACTGTTGTGACAAAATGCAGCTGACTCATGTACAACTGCATTCACTGAACATTTTTTTTGCTATTGCTCTTAACTGGTCTAGAAATACTCAAGGGAATGGATAAACTGAAGCTCCATGTCAGCATCAAAGTAGGAAGAGGACAGATAATACACCGGCCTATGTGCATTGGCTTTGTTTTTACAGTCTCCTGTTCCTTTTGTGTCATCAGCCATTTCACCCACTTCTGTTCTCACTTCTGCTGCATTAAGTAAACCACCTGCCTTCACTGTCATAACCCTAAAAGACATGTTTTCTCCCATCCCTCGGTACTGCTGGCTGGCTGCAGTCAGCACATGACATTCACAGTGCCCCTGTACGGGCAAGATAGATTCTAAGTCCCTGAAATTGTCCTCAGAGCAGTCATACTGGGAAAATACAAGCTCTTCAGCAAAACATCAGGTCAGAAGGAGGTTCTGTTACTATTTCTCCCTTTTCTTAGTGGCATAATTACATTGTGGATATCTTTCTACACTATAAGGATGTGTAATTATTTCACTGTTCATATAATTGCCCCTTTTCTTGGAAGGATGAGGCATTCACATTTTTGTCTTTAATTTAAAAACTATTTTTTAAAACCACACGTGTTACTTATGCTGCTTTCATTTCTTTGGAACAGAAATGAAAATGAACATAGTTCTTTCCTATTAATGAGCTTAACAGTTACACTCAAAATTTTGATAGGAAGGTGACAAAACCTTATTTTAGCTTGATAGTCGACCCTCCTAATTTCAACTTCTATATTGTCATTGCTTACAAACTGGTTTTTTTAATTCTTGTATTTCCTACAGGAAAACCAGGTATTGATAACAGTAGCAGTGCTCAGAAAGGGAGCCTTTTCAATGTAGACATGAAGTTCATTTAGAATAATGTTTTCACTGAGTTGAAATAAACAGCCACTTCCCAGCTAGAATGGAAAATAACTCCTACATTTCAGGTATACAGTTAGAAATTCAGATTCATTATAACAAAGAAAATTCTACCAGTTAGCTAGTTCAAAGTTTATGTAAAATTCCTTATCTCAAAAATTCTGGTGGTGGTTTGCTTGTGGGATGTTTTTAGTTGACTTAGTGCTGGACTGTACAAAGCCACTTCTGAATCATTTCTTGCATCCTATGGAATGCCTCATAGCCATGGAAGCTGGGAAGATTAATTCGTTTGATTAGAGCAATTACATGCTCCACATCTGAAAAGAATTTTATAAATTTAAGTCCAAGAAAATGTGTTCCCTTTGAAACTGTGAGCCTCTTAATTCTGCTGTTTCTGTGGAAATACTTGGTTTGTGCTGACGTACTGGTTACACCTCAGGTATGGGTAAATAAATTATATCCATGGGCCAAAAAACATACTGACATAGCCTCCCTGTCCCAGTACCTCTAGGTGTAACTAGTATTTCCTTGAAAACAGTTGGTCCTCAAAAAAATCAGAGAAGTAACAGTTGTTGCTTCTTTGTTATTTTTCCTGTAGTCCCATATAAGATTGCTAAAAATGCAAGAAATAAGTTGAAATCTTAAAATTAGTCTAACATTTATTTCAGAGTACTTAGCATTTCTTGATCCCAGTACTATAACAGGATAAAAGCTGAGGTAAGAAAGCTAAGAGATAAAGAGATGGTTGTTGGTTGAGCAAGTCAAAGACAACTTAATAGAATTCAGACATACTCAAATATAGCCAAATCACAAATAAGGCAGACACATGGATCTATCTAGCCATTGACAGGAGTCCATCCAGGACTACTACAGTCAACTATAAAGTCACAGTGTACATTACAGCAAATACAATCATAATTTAGTGACAAGTTGTATCTCTTGTGCCAAAAAGAGAAGTCTTTTGCCTTTCATCTTCAGGGACTACAACACTCAGAGGAAAAAGTATTTTCAGAACTCCCATATAACAGATCCTGTCAGCAGAGACATCACAAGTGTAAAGCAACAGTAGTTCAGGCAGTAATTTAACAGCTTCCAGGCCAGTTTTCCTAGGCAGCTGGAAAAGCAGTACCTGAGCTGCATTAAACCCGGCATGAAGGCAGGTGTGCCTTACATCAGTTTAAGTTGTGTTCTCATCACTTAGTAGGGATGGGCAGAGGGGGTGTCAGCTGCTCAGCAAGGTGGGGCTGAGCACCCCAGGGGTGACAGGTACCCATCAGCTGTGGGGTTCCACAGGGTCAGCCGCACTCTGACTGGGGCTCCTCTGGTGCCATCCACAGGCATCTTCTCCTTGTCCTTGGGCCAACAGGAGTGAGATCCTGAGATTGTGAGGATATGGGCTATTGTCAGGGAGCAGCAAGACCAGCTGCTCCCTAAGGGAGGCAAGCCAGCATCCAAGGGTAATCCCAGAGCAGACAGCCCTTGCACTGAGCACTGCTCAGCTCAGCAGCATCAGGATATCAAAGGAGCACAGGGTGCCCATAACCATCGGCATCCCAGACAAGGTAAGCAGCCAAGCAGCTCTATGGTCCATTGAGGGGTAAAAAGGAGAAGGGGCCAAAGCCAGACTCTAGCATGTCCATGAGCAGTCCATCCAGGAGATAGGATGCTGGCAAAGGAGGTCCAGCATCCAGCCTGAGGGCAAGGCTGGAGACAGGTTTATATGTGAGTCAGGTCAGGGACTGGGCTGGAATGCAGGCCAGATCTAAACCGGAGGTCTTGGCCAGTGGGCAGGGCCATGGTAGGGTGAGCCTGGCCAGCACTATTAAGGCCTTTTAGTGCACTCAGGCCGTGACACCTGGAATAGAGGGAGCTGATTGTCAGTCCATCCTGATGGCTCAGTTCCACCCAGAAGGGGAAGCCAAGATATGAGGTGTCATAGTGACGTGTTATGATTTGCTGTTCTTATGATAGTGCTCAGGGAAGTGACAGCTCTGCGAGCATTCTCCAACTGGCACGTCACTGAATCTGCCTTTTGAACCTCAGTGCCTTGGCACAGGACTTGTTTTTATGTTTGTTTTGCTCAGGCTGTTGCTGGGTAAGAGCACCCAGCAATGTCTCCTAGGAAAATCAAGAAGCAGTCATTAAAAAGGCAAAGCACCTCTCCCAGCTTTTTTTCCCCCTTTAAAATATAGGCCTATTTTTATGGAATTTATTTGCTATATTTTGTACATGCTATATATTTTTGGCTATAACACCATTTGTTCAGGTTTCTCCTGAATTAATTAGCAGAAGTTGGAAGCTGAAACCTTTGGAGGGTTTCCAAGAAATAAGACTGGATACTTTTGCAGTTATCAGCCCTTCACTGGAAGGATAGGCACAGCAGTGAATTAATTATGACCAGAAATTTGACATAAAATATTAGTTACTTTTTTTCCTGTGAATTTAATGCTGATTCAAATGAAAGTTTTGCTTACTTTTACAAGAGATCAGTTGTTTTCAGAGTATGATGTACACCCACATTTCTCTTGACAATTTATTGTCCAAGAACGAAAAAAAAAAAAAAAAAAAGAATTTATGGCAGCTATTGATTGTTGGCCTTGCTGGTGTTTATGAAATAGAAGTCTGGAGTGTAACTGTCAGGGCAGAGTTTGTGAACTTGATAGTGACAGATAGTACCCAATGTGGGTACATAAAAATGAGCAGTAACTGTTAAAAGAAAGAAGGCAGATAGTGAAATAGAAGGGCAGCAGCTTACTGGGATGTTGTTTTTATACAGCAAAAAAGGGTACTTTTGATGCTCTATAGGTTTTGCAGTGCTGGTCACCAGAATTTACTCTTCAGAGGTTTGCTTGTGTTTACCAGGAGGAGATGAATCAAGTAAAGGATTGTTATTTTGGGGGCTGTCACTGATCTTGGTAAGGAGGCAAATGGGCAGTCTGGAGAAGGCATTGAGGAAGGCTTGTTGTCAGGGACTTCTCTCCTCTCTTCCCTTAGAAGCAATGCTATAAACTTTGTATATCTAAGTGTAGATCAGAGTGTAAAATGTGAAAAATTATTGAGGCTATAACACATATTTTCCAAAGCAAAGAGATTTTGTAAAACAAATTCTTTTACATTCTTTTACATTCACATGTACAGGAATTCTTAAGCATTGGAGAAAAATCAGGTTTTGGACCTTTGTGTTGTTTAACATGCAGATGAGGTGAAGGCCCAGCACACCCTAAGCCCCGGGTTTTTAGGGTGCCCAGACATATCCAAATTAGCCAGAAGCTCCCAAATTTGTGTGTCTGACTTGGGTCATTTGGTATACCAGTAGTACATTATAGGCTGGGAAGAAGATATATGGTTATATTTTTCTCTACTGAAGTATATTACTTCAGTCATTCCTAAATTACTACTTTACTATTATTTTCCCTTCTTTCCTCTACTGGGTTACAGATCAGTTGTTTGATAGCACTGCAGCACTTGCTATAGTCACCCTTCTCTGTGCAGATGAAGCCATGTTTATTTCAGGGAGATAAGGCTTTCATCTTTCTAAAATTACTGCTCCTGTAATAGTTCTCATCACCTTCTTCACCCTACCAAATGTCTGGCTTTCTTCTCTCTGAGTGATCAATCTGCAGGAACTAATTTTGGTTAAACTTTTGGTCTCTTTATGGCTAAAAGTCAAGCTAGGATGGAGTTGCCATCTAATAAAATACAATTGCTGCCAGAAGCTGCAGGGTTGCAAGCAAGCTTACTGTATTTTCTGTGTAGTTAATTTTATTTATCAACCTTTTAGTTTAGTTTTCTTTTTGGAGTATGCATACCTCTGAGAAAAAACTATTTGCAAATGCTCACTTTGGGAGCATGGTGAACAACAGGAACAGTGCTGAACTGCTGTTTTCTGCTAAAATTACGACTGGAGTCTGTTCCAACCTTTTTTAATTAAACCAGGACCTTTCATAGTTCACACAGCTTGCCAATGATTTTCACACTTTTTTCTTTCAGCACTGTACAGCATTTTTTTAACACACAGTTTTTTATTCA
This sequence comes from Empidonax traillii, assembly GCF_003031625.1. Lineage (NCBI taxonomy): Eukaryota > Metazoa > Chordata > Aves > Passeriformes > Tyrannidae > Empidonax > Empidonax traillii. The sequence goes on along the minus strand of NW_020955967.1, from coordinate 155,706 downwards.
GTACCTTTGGCAGCTGCTGTTTTGGTCCTGTTAAGGCATTCAAACTCTGTTTCTCCTTCAAGTGGCACTGATAGTGGTGTTCAGCTGAGGCATGTTCACACAAGTACCTGCTCAGCACAATGCTGCCTCCCTACACTACGTCTTCACTGAAACATTGCACCATGAATCTTACCTGAGCTGGTCAGAAGATGGCTAAAAGTAGAAATGTAGAGAAATCTACATGGCAGGCTTCAAACATTAGATCTCCTTTCACAGTTTTTTCTCATACCTGTCTCAGTCTTGAACTGTTAAGGTCATCTGAAAGCTATTCTTACTGCTAGGAAGTAGTGACGCAAACAATTCCAATAGCTCTGGATGCTCTGTGGTGGCAGAGGGAAGTAGTGACACTGTCCAGTATACCCTGGGTGGGTGTGAGCTAATGGAGGGAGTTTCAGAGTTCAGTAGGCTTTTTTCTTCATTTCATTGTAAACTTATTGAAAAGTTATTGTTTAAATATACCTGCTGTAGTCATACCTGTTTCACAGACAATTGAGATCATCCCTACATAGGCACCTCTATTATTCCCCTAAAATAAGTAGCTGACATTGTCACTGAGGTCTTTTTTGGACTGATGAAAAGGCCACGGGTCCTCAGTAAGCTGAGAAGAGAAATGAAATAACCAAAAATACAACCAGAGCTGTGAAGAAGGAAGGAGGGGATGTTGTGAGCACACTTCTTCCCACAGGCCTACCCCCAGGAATGAGTGCTGTCCTAGAGATGGTGTGCTTCTGATTAGTGCAGTGTCAGAGAAAGAGAAAGCAGAATAATGTCATTTCTGCTTTTCATTATTCAGGTCAACTTCCCACTTCCACTTGGATGACTTGTTCTGTTGCTGTCTTGATGTGTCTATCTCTTTTTTTCCCTAGAGCTGAAGGTAAACTGTGTAATCTAGGTCTAAAATTAAGACAATACTTGGCCATTTACACTAATACCTTTGATTTTTTTTTAGCATTAAGCAGTGGTTTGTTTTCAGTTTTGTTCATTGATTGTAATATCTTCTTCCTGTTGGCTGAACAGTTATAAACAGACCATAGGTCCCAGTTAATGTATTTCTCCAAGGTTTCTGTATTGGAATATACATGATTCCATTCCTCTCTCTGGAATGTCTTCATTATCACTGGCTGGTCTCTGTCGTTATTGCTTTTCAAGTGGGCCAGTCAGAGGTAGCAGATGATGATAACATGAGTATTCTAAAAGTGATTTCCTTAAAGAGTTCTCAGTTCTTGTACAGGAAGGCATGAGCTGCAGGCACCAGATGCTGGGCATCTGTTACCAGCAGCCGTGAGAGCTTGGTGCTACGTTACATCAAGGGTTTGGCGTGGTGTGGGAAACACAGGATGTAGCAGGAAAACGTTGCTCTCAAAGGAGTTACTGCAGTTGGAAGGGATATTGCAAGTGTTCAGCTGGTATTGCCTTTAATTTTGCTTTTATGCCTAAAATATGTTATTTACATTTCCAAGTATTCAGTGGCAATAAATGTGCAGGTCCTACCCAGATTAATCATTGCAGTTTACCTGTGTCAGGAACGTGCTGTTTTTCACGTGAGGTGTTTTTTTTTGCCGCTTTTCTCTACACAAGCCATAATTTTGCTTTTGAGACTTGTAGTTCAGCCTGGATTAATAAGAATGAATTAGTCTTTCATTTCTCATACCTTTTTTAACTGACTGTGGGATTTGTTTGAACTTTTTCCTCAAAGGGTACTTTCAGACTTGTCCATCAAATTCTTTCCAAGAGCTGTTCTTGTCAGTCTGGCAGGCCCCGAGGCCTCCCCCTAGTCATAAAGCTCTCAGTGGGCTCAGGTGCTATCTGGTTGTTCTTTGAAGAACAGACAGTTCATTGGGAATGCACATCACCTCCTTGTTCTCCCACATTCCCAAGGGAGAACCACTGGGACAACATTTCCCCTTGGCTTCTGACAGTAAGCAAACCAAACAGATTGAGGGTGCAAGGAAAAATGATTATGCAGATGTTGTAGAGGGAATTCCCCACTAAGTTTCTCAGTGACAGTGCCATTCCTTACATCTTGGCTGATGTGGGGAGCCTTCATCTTGTATTTCCTTTTCAGAGTCAGGCTGGGCAGTGTTTTTTGACTGAGTGAATTTTACTAGTACTTTGAGTTGTCTTCCCAACCAGGAGTAGGACAAGCCATGCTGTAAAGCTGTACAACCTCTTGATTCTGCTGATACAATGAGAGGACTGTTATAAATGTAAATATATAAATATATAAGTAAACGTGGCTGTTTAATGGTTGCTGAACTCTGAGAAAAACAGCTTTTCCTATCAGTAGAGCAGGTTCATTAGCACAGAAAGAGAACTTTTTGTGGACTGGGACAGAGCAAAAGCCTCAGAGCAGAAACCCTCAAAATTTTGTCGGAATTTCAGTGATCAAACAGCTGTCTGTACTGTATTCCTTGCCAAGGCAGTAATTTGTTCTAGAAGTTCTCTTCAATTTTAAGTACTGTTGGATGAGGAAGCAAGCTGCAGCTATCGTTTTAGACATTGGAATAAAATGTGGTTTAATACAGATAAAAAATTAGACAAAGTGTTTTTATTCGGGACTATCACATTATATTTCGGGCATGTTGTATTCAACTTAAAACACTTGCAGAGGATAATTTCCTTTTTCAGTCATAGGAGATTTCACCCACTATGATATAATTATACAGTTTCATTCGCTATAAAGCCTGTGGCAAACATATTTTCAGATGCTATCATCTTGACACAGCAAAGTGACAGTGACATTTGCTGATGACAAGTAATTTACCCAATTGAATTGTGTCAGTTGTGTTGAATGCAATTTTCTGTAGAAACTGCATGCCGTTTAAGAAAAGTTTCCTGCGTTCTTGGTTGTTAAGAAAACCTTGGAAGTACATAATTAATGTAATCAGGAATGGCCTGTCTTGCTGAGGTTACACCAGAAGTCCAAAAAAGTAAGGAATGATCCATATAAGCTCCAGATTCTGGCTCTAGTTTGCAGTCTCTGCAGCCAGGCATTTCAGCAGGTGAGTTCTTGCCTCACTGTGGGGAAGGAAATCCCTTCCTCACCCTAGGTGGTCTGCAGCAAGAGTGATGAATGCTCTCTAATTGCCAGTCTGCAGCAAATTCCTTACTCTTAAAATGGGGGAGGAAAAAGTAAAGTGAGTTGAGCAGCTCACTACTGTGTGGCTGCAGGAGAACTTTCTTACTGATGTTTGATGAGAGGGCAGAAATTAAGATTTTCCATGTTTTCACTGCTCTTATCTTAGACTCCTATAATATGTCAGTGTTGATAATTCAAAGTAGTATTAAAAATCTTTGCATGTGTATAGCTCCGTGTCTTGGCACTTGAGATATGTTGTTGTAGGAGAAACTTAGTTACCTACAGCATTTTTATTTGACTTTCATGGCTGCTGAGCAAATCCTGAAAATGTGACCCCTGAAAGCTTGGGAAAGGAAAAAAAAAAAAGTAACTACAAAGAAGTACGATGTATTATTTCAAGTCTCATGATATTTATTCCAGCTCTGTGGTGTTTTGGAGCCTGACTCATGATATTTGAGTGCTTGAGGCTGACGATACAAAGATTTCATTCACACAGCCTCACCGTTACACTGTGTCTACATAAGTAGAGCAATGAGGAGAGTTCACTATGAAAAATGTGGGAGATTTGGGAGGATGGGAACATATCCCTTTTTCTTTGGTGCTGTAGGGCTGTTGCTAATTCTTTGAGTCAACAGTGTAAATGAGAATTAGTTTATTTACTTTTGTTTTCACCAAAGCATGAGCAAGGCACATATCAAATTGATCAAGTACAAAGAAAATGCATTTCCTTCTAAAACTGTTCTTTTTTTATCATGCATATGATAAAATTTAAAAATTCAAGCCCATTGAGTCCAGCTTGTTCATCTTCAGTCAACTTGTAATAAAGTAAGCTTTATCTATACCTGCATGAGGGCTTAGAAATTAGGAGAAGAGTTGGTAAGAGAATATGACCACAGTTAAGGTGAGTACAAATGTGCAGTGGACATCAGTAGTGCTGGGATAGACTAGAAAAGGATATATTTAATTTAATTAACCATTATTATTCACATAGTTTGAGAAATCTTAAAAAAATGATGTTTGGCTATAACCAAATATTTCAATATTTACCTGAATTGTCAAATTGTCTGACTAAACTCTGTCACTAAGAAAATCAACATTTCAAGACAAGTGCGGTACTCTGGCAAGAAGAGGTGAGATTTTTCTACTCACAAGATGTTGAAGTTGAACAAGAAAAAGGAATTTGAATATGACTATCCTATTTTTCTCCTTTTGTCTAGACAGAAGAACTAAACAGAGAAGTAAAAACAGCAGGTTGCAGTATTCAGTGCATAATAAATTTAGGGTGTGCTGTTGCATGAGGAAGCAGAATTTAGGATGTGTGCATTCCTGAAGATAACTGAAAGGACCGATTTCCATTTGAGTGATCTGTTTCCTGGTCACCAGCCTTACCAGAAAGCATATTATTTCAAGGCATCACTCTTATCAAAACACATCTATATTAATTTTAGCTGATTTTCATACTTGTTACCATATTAAAGGAGGTTTCTTTCAAGTGAGTCTTTCATACAACATACATGTTATAAACACAATATGTTGTAACATCATTGTTGAAACAAAACTACAAGTTAATGGAGCTTTTCAGAGGCAATAGCAGGAAGGATTTTTTGGGAAATATTTTGATCCAACATATAGTCAGAAACTTGTGTGGTATTTAGAAGATGGATTACTGAGCCATTAGCAGTCTAGCAATATGATCAGATATCAATATTAATAAACATCTGTCCCAGTGGCATAGCAGATGTGCTAGGTGCATATAGTACATCATTCTTTTTTTTACTACAAAATGTTTTAATTACATCTACATCGTGCCTTTTTTTTCAGTTTGCAACACTGAAAATGTAGGGTTTAAAAAAAAAAACCACCAATGTTTTGAGGACAGTTTTCTGATAAATTCTAAAATATGACTCTGCTAATGGAATGAACTGATTTTGAATTTTATTGTCTTTCACTACCAACCTACAGCCTATCATTACAGGTTTGTTGCAGCATTTTGATTCTGATGGCCCTGGTGTGGCTTCTCTTTAGGTTCAATAACATCCTTCATTCCAGTTGCTGTTGAATTTATAATGCAGGGCATGAGGATGGTACAGCTTCATGACTCCCTTTTGGAGATGTCAGATGTCCCAGTTGGGCAAAAATTACCATTGTTTTCTGAAGATAGAACTTGAAAACTTAATAAATGCAGTTATAAGGTTACAGTAGTTAAAATTCCAGAAAGCTGACTCCCTAACTCCAAAAAATTCTGCCATTCCCATTTTCTATATCCTAAGCTTAATTCAATTTCAATTCCATTTAGCACATTTGCAAAAATCTTTTGTCATTGTGATTTTTTTTTCCCTTTGCAAAACATTAGGTGTGCACTCAGACAATTTTGGGGTAATATATATATACCATTATAGTCACTGGTAGCCCAGGTGAGCTTTTTAATCAGACTTTGGTATTAATTTGCATTTTTGGGGGATTTTTCAGATGAGTGATTCCTTTGTTGGGACATCCTGAGTAGTTGAAATTATAATTGTACCACTGGGAGGTCTTGTTTTTCAAGTAGCATTTAAAAGCTATAAATGGTAGCTTGTGGGCACAAGTGTTGAAAAATATAATTTTTAATAGCACATGTTAACACCCAGAAGTAGGATGGCACATGTAAACTCTGAAAATAGTGCGACTGGCCATCGGCAAGATGTGTGAGGTGCAGTGAAGGCATTCGGAAAGATTCGTTTTGGAATCAGCATTTCAGGGGGATGACAAACCCTTCAGTAAAATACGTAACAATAGGAAGTACTGGCATGAAAGAGGTGAAACTGTTGAGCTGTGAATCAACTTAAAGAATCTGAAAAATGATAGAGAGAAGGTGAAAAAGAGGCTTGCAGAGGCTCACTGTATAGGGCTTTAAATGTCATGACACAGATGTGACCACAGCGTGGCCTCCTTTCTAGCTTTTGATGTTGCTACCATTAATCAGTTTTGCCAGTTCTCCCAATTCTCTGCTGCTTCTAAGAATAGGAGTTTCTTTTTCTTTTTCCTTAAAATAACTGCTTCTGAAGACCTGTGGGTAGATGTGCCTCTCAGGGCTCTGCATCACATGGGAAGATGCTTTTTTGCCTTCCAGCTGCCATCTCTCCCCTCTGTTCTTGCAGAAGGGTCCCCAGTGACAGGCAGTCACGGCAGTTCAATAACCTTGCAAAGTGGTTTGGGTTTTCATGATTAGACATTAAAAGCTTGAAGTCATGACCAGCGTGCAGCCTTGAGCTTTAGAAAATAAACCCCTCCCACCCCCAAAAAATAATTCAAACAGCATATTTTTTGGCCAGTTTTGTGATTTGTGAGATCTGGATGAGGTTTTTCTTATTACTACAATTGAAGACAGTCAAGGGGAATGAAAAAATTTGAGATAAGAAGAGTTCAGAATGAAAACTGTTTTGTTGTTACAGCTCTTAGCTTAAATATGTTAAAAGACCTCTCAGCAGTGTTCACACCTACATGGACTGCATAGCCAGGTTCTGTCTTGTTTTTCTGTCTTCAGGTAGTCTCTGACGTACCCTCTGCAGGGAACATGTATCCTAGGAATCTTGTGACCTTCTAAATCTAGATACACTATCTTTACTTGCAAGATAGTCTCCAGCAATTGCTCCAAAAGGGATGTGTGTGTGTGTGTGTGTGTGTGTGTGTGTGTGTGTGTTTGTCTTGCCACAAAATGTATATGGTGTTACCTTCCTTTGCAATTTCTACTGTCAGCTGATTAGTGGGATTGCAGTCAATTGGAAAAAACAGATAAAAAATGCAAGCTCAAGGACAACAGATTGGTCATAGAGCACATATAAATTACATAATTACAGATATTTGGGTATATCAAACAGCTGGCACTATTACCTGCATTCCTGAACCGGAGGTCTCATTCTGTGACTCAAGTTCATGACAGTGTTTTTGTCGTCTTATAGTTCGTAAAAAGGAGCACTCTAAACTCCAAGTTTGGGAGTTTCTATGTCTGTTTTTGTATAATCAGTTTGCTATCTGCTTTCATGTTCAAAAATCTAAAAATCCATTAGAAGTCAGTTCTTCAGTGTCTACATCTTCTTTTGCTACCATCTATTTTTTCCCAGGATTATGTAAAGTGTACCATATATTTTACTCAGGGTTTATGATGGTGTAATTAAAAGCTTCTCTTCCGCTCCCTGTCCAGAGAGTAGTTGGCACCTTCAACCTTTAGCTTGGCCTTTCTGAAATTAAGTGTTTAATTATGCATCTGCCAGAGTACCTAGTGGTCTTCTTCCAGTAGTTTGTGTTTTTAAATTGTATTAACATACTTTGTATAAGTTTACTTTCTACATCCAGAAGTGTTCATGCCTGCTTGAGGCCAGAGTACTGGGAAGTAAGGGGAAGTACTTCCTGCTCCTTCATATATTCCATTCAGTTCATTAAGTGCTAAAATATGTGGAGTCAGATCCTACCATCTCACTCCATCCCTGCTTTGTTCTAAAAAGGTCTGACATTATTGTAATTTTTTTTTAATGACACAATTAAATGAGGAATAAATATCCTAAAAAAATGATAGCATAGAGGTCATAAAGCCATAACCTCTTTCTTTTGGGATTCACTAAGTTTAAGTTGCTGTAACAGGCCTTGCTGCAAGGTATTTCTGAAAGGGTAAGGGAGTAGTCTGGATATACATGTGTCTGGATTTTTTTAAAGAAAAAACTGTAATAGTGATTTTCAGAAGGAAACCTGAAAAACCTATGCAGGCAGGCTGTCAGTGCCCACAGAAGTACCACACACAGTGCTGGCCTGTTGGTAAAGGACAGGACTTGATCCCTCCTTTTCCCTGCACAATCCAGATCAGACTGCAATATAGGCCAATGTGGGCATACAATTTTAATGTTATTTATTCATAACCAAATAGTTTATGCTTACGGAAAGATTTTAAAAATTCCTCAAACAGACGGTCCACAAGGCTGTTGGGTGGTTTTAAAGATGTTAAAATCTCTGGGTAATTTCTGCTCATGACAGAAGAAATAGAATAAGGGAGATTGATGAGGCAAATAGCAGAGATTTCCTGCAGTCACTGAAACAGTAACTGTAGGTGTGTAACATAGTGATTAAAAATAAACAGGCAGCCAAATTAAAGCCCATGACTGGTAAGGTCTGCTGATCTTAGTGCTAAAAATGAAAGTGTCCTTTGGAAGGCTGGATTTGGAAGCAGAAAGAGATGGAGAAGCATCTGAGAGATAATGAGAATAAAAAGGTTTGAGATATGTACAGTTGATGCCTAGTTTAGATAGCAGAACTTGCTCACTTGGGATGTTGTGGTATTCCTTCATTATACTAACAATGTTTGTGTATGGCTGTGAGAAACAGAGCAGACGGAGATCTGGGGAGAGATTTGTGGTGGCACAGGAAAAAGCTGTCTGGGGGAACGACTCTCTACATCTGTAAATTGTTTCCTCTGGAGCTAAACAAAACTTGAGTTTTATAGATGGCATCTGCCTAGAAAGGTATAATCAAACGTAAAAAAAGAGCAGAAATGTTACTTCTCCTTGGTGTTTATTACTTCCCTGTTACCTTTTCTTCTGTAGCATGTCAGTGTTGATTCCTGATGGATTTGTGATCCAGTAAAACTCATTGCTTCTCACTGTCCTGTTGTGTAGGGACTGGCTCTCCATTTATATCTCTGCATTTGATTTTCCTACCTGAGTACATGTCTCCTTTTTTAATTGTACCAACTTTTTCTTCCATACTTTTCTTAAGGTAATTCTTAATTCCAAATCTGGCCTCTTAGCCTATTTCCTTCTTTTTCCTCATCAGTATCAAGTTTAAGCATAGTAAGGGTTTTTTCCCCATCATTCAAGTAATAAATAAAGAACTGAGCAGCTCAGGCACCAGGGCAGATCCCAGAGAACCCAGATTCCTTCTATTTTTCCCTACACTGTGACAGCAACCCTTAGATAACCAGTCTGTCTTGGAGTGTGCTCTTCCAAGTTTTGCATTTCCTTTGCAATTGTTTTATTTATATTCCATGTATTTTTTAGGCAATTAATGAAAATATAACAGAAGACAGTTTCAGATGCCTCTCTGAAGATACATAGTATTTACAGCTTCTTTCCAGAAGCTATAAAAGGTTACTTTCCATTGATCTGACAATATTTATGCTTGAAAAATCATGTGGGCTCTTACTTACCTCTTTGTTATATTCTGGATGCTTCCAACTTGTTTGGTTGCAAACTGATAGGATTTATTGGCCCTGAGCAAACATAATTTGGAACTGATAGACAAAACAGGGCCAGTTGCTGTGCCAGCATTGCCCAGGACAGCAGAGGCTGGGACAGCTCCTATGCAATGAAAGGTACCCAATAAAATCCAGTCCTACTCACATCAGCCCATGTAATACTCATTTACAAAACAGATTTGGTTTGTATTTACCCCACTCTAGCTGTGCTTTTAGACCTCCTCTCCCTTACTCCTCTTCGAGCAAGACACAGACCTGATACATTGCCAAGTGCAGGAGGGCAAAAAGGAAGAGTGAAGAGAAACTTCTGTATTAATCTCATTTTCATTTCCAGAATTGCAGAACAGATAGTAATTTATATGCTGTGTTCATGTTGCCTGGAATTTCACTGTCCCATTCCTGGGTCCATATAATTCAGGTAGTTTTGTAAATTTTAAATTCCTTTTCCAAAAAGAGGTATTTCTACCTACAAAATATTATTTATTGCAGAGAGTTTATGGGCTTTTACTTCATACTTTTTAATGTTTCTTCACACCATCCTTTTTTCACGTGGCTACACTTATATATGCATTACATTAATTTTGTTAAGGAGTAGACCTGCTTCAGTTATTGCATCTGTAAATGTTGAGTGGGGAGTTGGCCTTAGCCAGTTAATTTTGCTGACATTAAGAATTCATTTCTCCTGATTTCCAAACCTTTAAACTCAGACAGGGATAGAAAATGAGTGAAACTAAAATCTTTCTTGCTATATATCCACAGCTATAAAGAAATGGCAAAGGTCAATTTGGGGATCCACCTGTACAATCTATAATTTTTTCCCTAATTGGGTTTACTAAGGAGCTCTGCTATCTCCTGTTTGTCTGGGTGTAACTAGTAGAGATGTGCAACCAGGTGTAATAAAAGGGGGTTTTGTTTATAGATATGATTCTAAAAAGCATACTTTTTCATCCTTTAACACCAAGCATTTCACAGATTTCATCTAAAACTGTGCACATGGAGCTGGGAGGGGCAGGCAAAGCAATTTACAGGAAAAAAATTATTCACGCAGTAAGTTAATAGAGCATTTGTAATGAGTGAGGTGTGAGTCCTGCTTCCTTATCCCTGCTCTCAGGACTGCACACAGTCAGTAGATTAATAAAAGAAAAAGCAAACTTCAGAAACAGCTCATGGAATAGAGATCAGAACATGTGACTGGAATCCAGATTTCTTAGCACGCTAGTACTACAGGCATTTTGCAGAGCAGCAGTGGGAAGGCAGAAGAAAGGAGAAACACCGGGTATGTTTTGGGAAGAACTGCAGGAGGCACAAGTTGGTACCTTGGAATGTAGTGACAAGTGAATTAACTAAATACAGTAGTATACATAAAATGTAATAATTGTACTTGGGAGTATTATTCTGGCTTTGTGAGTAAAGTAAGGGATGTTTCTTACAAAACTAAACAGTGGGAGCTGTCAGGAGTTGCTGATCTAGAAACTAGGACCCATGATGGGGTGGTCAGTGTGTGGAGCTCAAGCCTTTAATGTGACAGTGGCCACTGAGTTGTGTGTTGGGGTTGACAGTGGTCTCAAAGCTTCAAATTCACACCTTGAAGTGCTTTGAACTCACTCCTTAGGTGTGATGGTGGTTTGTGGTATTGGGTGTGTGTTATGGAGGAGTTTCTCTTCTGAGACTGACTAGTCAGTAGAGCTCCCCATTGCTGTTTCTGATGCGGGGGAAGTACAAAACATTTGCTGAAGTGAACACAGTGAGTAGGGGGAAGCCACTCAGCTTTGCTCTGAAACAGCAGACTTTTCTTGGAAAATGTGATGGATGTAAAGTCCTCTTGGATTTGAAATAAGATTACAAGTTTCTTTTACTGTAAGAATTAAGAGAGCATCATTGCTTTTCAGTGTGAAGAACAACAGAAAATAATGCCCGAGACTGATGTCTGCTAATCATGGCAGTAAAATTTATGGAGACAGGGATGGAGTTTCTCTCCAGGCACAAGGTTTCTCTGGGCCTGGAGCAAGAATTATTAGATTGAACAGCTTCATTCTGTCTTTCACATTTATCCAAAATCCTTGGTATGGTACTAATTAACATAGTCCAACTTTTTCTTGTTAGGATTTTACCTGTCAAGAAACATTTATGAGAAGTTTGGGGTTTTTTTCTCCTACATCTTTATGGGGATATTCTAAACTGCTTTCTTTGTACAGAATCCAACTATTTTCCTTCTAGATAGACTTAACTGGACGTCTCTCTCTCATACTATTTATGGCCTATTCCCAGTGTGAGAAAAATAAATATATTAGATCTTCCATGCAATCAATCCAGGTCAGGAGTTTAGAGTCGACTATAGGCTATGAACTAGTGAAATCATTGGGAAAGAATTTCAGTAACAGAGTGTATGAGATGAGGTTTGGCTTTAAACATTTCAGAGACTGGAAGCAGGAAAAAACCAGTAAGATAAGGCTGACTTAAAAAATAATTAAAAAAAATAAATTACATGGTTGCCATAGCACAAAAATTAGAATTATTTTATTTAGGGGATAAGGTGCAAAACTCTATGAAAGAGCAGTTTTGTGATGTTGTTGACCAGCAGATAGTACTTGGTGGGAGGATTTTTTTATCTGTCTAGTTTCTTTATCAGCTGTAGGTGCATGCGCCAAGCTAATGCATGCAGGTCTGTACTATTACCACAATTTGGGATGCTTCAGCATGTGGTGGAGGAGGATCAGGGACTACATCTATAGAAGGAAAGGGATGCTGTTACAATGACATGGTGAGAGAACTAAGTGAAATATCTGGGAAAACATTCCAGAGAGTGAAATGGATAGCTCAGGGAAACAGCCTTCCAAGCAAAGAGTTTTTCATACTTCAAACTTACCAGAAAAAATGCAAGTGAATATAAAACTGGTAGGGAGTTTTATAATGGCTGGGAAAAATAACCTAGCTAATTTAATGGACTTTTTGTGTTTCTAACATCTGGATCCAGGGAGTTAATCTGAATAAGTGGCATTCTGAATCTGCTTATCTGGTGGTAAATCAGGAAAACGGGGAATTCAAAAGTGCACATCTACATCGATAGCATTAGAAGGCAACATGCATTGCAACTGGTAATCATTCACCTAAAACCATGAAACTTCTCTGTTAAATTTAAAATTATGAAATCATTGGGCTGGACCTCAGAAGGGGACTGATACCACGCCATCCCTCACAAGGAGTGTCTGTCTGGTCTTGTCCATTGGCGGTGATACCAAAGCCTCCTGGCTGCTCTGCTCTGGTTCCCCCTGAGCTCAGCACCTCACCTGAACCTGTTTTCCAGAATGTGAGCTCCATCCCAGCTCCCCTATCCTCTATGAAGCTCCTCTGAAGACTGTTACCATTTGTGTCCTAGAGCTTCTCCTGCTCATGCTTTCTCCTTTGCCCCACTAAACCCTTCTGTCTCTCCTTATGTTTATGACACATCTAATCATCCTTTTTGCATATTTTTGCATCATGTCAAAATGTTCTTCATGGAACCCCCTGCCCTGAACTGCAGCTGCAGTCTTACCCAAATGGAGAAAGCAAAAGGAAAGCTTACTTTTCTCCCTTGGGTGGGGCATCTGCTGTTTGTATAACAGAAACTGCCTCACAAACTCCTGTTCAGACTGACCCACTCTATTAACCTCTCTGACTTTGTGAAAAACTACTATATAGGCACTGTCATTCTTTCTTTGTCTCTCTAAGCAGCTAGTTAGTTATGTCCAAATTTAATGTTTGCACTTGTTCCCATTGAAGTATTATCCTGTTTTGTCTTTTTTCTTTCTGTTTCTTCCATTTTGCCTGGTGATTCAGCAGACTTGCTGTACTCTCCCAAGTATTCTTTTCAAAGCACTTAGAATTGCCAAACATCATAATGGTTCATTATGCCATACCCCGAGGCAGTTACACCTGTGCTTTATGTCAAAGGCTCTGCATTTTATATGAAGGTAAAAAAAAGGAGTTGTGTAACAAAGGAGCCCTCCCTATATGTGTAACTTAACACACTGTGATTTCAGCCCTTTTTGATACAAGACTGAGGCAGTCCTAAACACTAAACATTTATTTCAAGACTGAGCTGTGGCACAGAGCTCAGAAGCATCCTGCCCCACATTTCTTAGAGACTCCAGTAGAGAACATGAACCACTGATGCAATTAGGCGGCAAGTGGAGCAGAAGTGTCCAGAACACTCATTGCTGAGGTTCCTCTAATGACTCTCCTGATGACTGTATTTGTGGTGAAAGGAAGTACTTCCTGTTTATTTGGTTGAAATAACCTTTCTTGCGTAGAATTGCTTCATTCTTGTTAAATCTCTGAGGGACTGGCACAGGTACAAGAAAATTTAGTTTAATTGAAGAACTTCACTTTCAAAATACTCAGTCAGCTTAGCTTCAGATGTCAAAAAAGCTGCTGATACTCACAAGAATTTCTGTAACAGAAATAGCCTTGCACTGTGACACCTCTCCTGTCCCATCTGCCCTAATTCTGGGTTGTGTTCACCTTTGGTGTTGTTTGACTGGGTTGGACCTTTCCAGGAGGGTACTGGACTGCTGATAGTTTGTGGAGCACCTGAGGGATTTGCTATGGATGACTGACAGACCTCTGACCTTTGGAACCTGCAAATAACAAATGAAAAACTAATTCGTGGCCTGAAATGGTGGGGAGGGCCAATATGCAGTTATAAGGATTCAGGTATGCACCTAAGGATGGTCTGAAGGGAAAACAGTAGGAAAGGAAAATGAAAGGCATGGGTGAATTTCGAAGTACATCATCCTGGACACAGAGGATTGCGTTTGCAAATTCATTCCCCACGTACCCTATTATTCCATTATAAACTGATCAACTTGCCAAATAGGTTTTTCATAACAAGAAGGTGCCTTTCTGTAGAAAAAAATAACGTGTAAAATACCTGATTCTACGTTGTTCAAAATGGAGGTTCAAAAATTGAGAATAAGCAACTGTAATTAGTCTGCTTTACTCCCAAGGATTAACAAAGAGATCTTTGCTAAGCAACATGATTAATCAGGAAGAGATTAAACGTATCTGCCATGTTGTGTTGTCATCACTGTCTTTTTACTGAATGAAGTGTTTTCATAGTTGTATATGATAATACTTCTAGTCTAAATGATTTCTTTTTACTGGAATGAATGGTAATTCTTCTTTATACATGAAACCATACTGACTTTGAGGAAAAGGATCTTCTCATTTGAACAAAGAAGTGTAGTAATTTTTTTCATGTTGTCTACTTCCTTTGTCTAGTGCAGAACTTGTAAATTTATATAGGGCATTCAGGAATTAAATGTGCACGTGATAAAACTAAAGGTATTCACTTCCTGGCAAATTGTTCACAAGAACTTTACTGGTTTCTAGACTGCAAATTCTGAAGAAATTATGAAATTGTTTGGAAAGTATTTTCAGATGTGGCATATCTATATTTTGAGTGGCATGTGCCAGTTCATTTACAGCCCTGTTCATTATCTCTATTTCTTCTTGGGTGCACCAAATAAATTAAAAATAACTCCAGAAAACAACAGGTATCTATAATGAATCTCTGAATACACTGCTCTGCTGAACTTCCTGTGAACATATTTACTAGAAAATTTGTGAGAGGGGAACTTCATATAAGCCTGGAAAACCAAACTCCCCAAGAAATCTCTTAAAATCCTGATTTGGACTAGGTTGTGCTTCCAGTATGAAAGAACTGTGTGACATCTCTCTGGTGCTTCTGCATCTAGTTGATGCCAAACAATACAGATTTGTGGGACATGAAAACAAAACAGTTGGGGCTGGGGGAAATTTAATTAATGTCGCTTGTGTGGATTAGCTGCTTTATTTAATTGAGTTCTTCTGTACCTAATTTGCATGGATATGATTTACCCTCAGTTTTCGAATAACAGAGTTGCATTTGTTTCCTTTGCAGGGGGAGAGGACCACTGAAGCACACATCTGATGTAATCAATGCAGCAAAGATGATCTCGGAGTCAGGCTCCAGGATGGACGTCCTGGCGCGGCTCATTGCGGATCAGGTGGGTTATTCATGCAGCAGTGCGGCAAACTTGTCCCAAACCCATCCATTCACAGAACCTCTGACACCTAAGAAGGTCACTTACTGAAGTGTTCATGACATTTTTAAATCTACTGTCTAATTTTCTTTCTGTTCTCTCTTTCTAAAGCTGTAGATATATAAATTCCGTCTTAATGTATGTGTGGATTCTCTTCTTCTTTATAGGTATTAATGTTTATATACACGTACACATATACACACACTTAAATATAAGTGTACTTTCACAGATGTGTCTGGACAAATATTTACCTACAGATGCATTTGTATGTATGTGTGAATGTTTGTGAGCTCCCTTAAGCTATAAATGCAACATCTTAGACATTATATCTATATTTATATGTGTGTGTGCATGCATATATATATATATGGATATATTTATATATTGGAACAACTATGAATATACACACATATATAAATATACATATATATTATAAAAATAGATTGATATAAATATATAAAATTATATATATGTTTACATATACATATAATTATATATATATCAAGCTATTGCCCCTAAGCTAGTGCTTAGCTGGCAGCTAAGTACTATGCTCAGTCACCTGGAAAAAAAAATAAACCTCATAGGTTGAGATAAAAAACTTAATAACTTAAATAAGATAATAAAAAAAAAGTAACAGTAGTCATAGTCATAGTCATAGTAATAAGAATAATGATAACAATAATGAAAGAGAGGGAGAGAGAGGAATAAAACAAAAGAGAAGAAAGTGATGTACATACAATTACTCAGCATGTGCTGACGGTGCCCAGCCCATCCCTGAAGAGCAACTGGCCCCTTCCAGGTCAATCCCCCTCAGTGTCTGTACTGGGCATGATGCTCTGGGGTGTGGAATATCCCTTCAGCCAGGTCATCTGTGCTGGCCATGTTCCCCAGCTTCTTGTTCCCCTGCTCACTGGCAGAGCACAAGACCCTGACAACTCCTTGTCTGTCTTCCAAATGTTTTTTTTTTCCCACCCTAATCTCTCTACACAGTTATGGAATCCTTTCTTTTGCTGTACTTGGGTTATCTTCCACCTCTGCCCTTCAGCAGTGACTGTTTCAGCTTCTGAATACCTGCAGTCTTGAGGTGATTTTTTGGTGGGTTTTTGTAGCATTTAAAAGAATTATATATCATCATCATCAAACACAAAGTGTTAGAGCTGTAAGGTCTACTTTGTTTCCATTGGATTTTTAAAACGTCAGGTGGCTGAAAATCCCTCACCAGGAGCAGGGTAACTGGAGCAGCCTGGCTGAGAGCTGCAGTGGTGGCTTAGGAATGGAGCATACCTGCAGCCTCCTCACTAGGTGGGGTTGGTTGTTTTAGGGCCAGGTACTGCCAGCAGTGTAGGGAAATGGCAGTGTGCAAATATCATATTTAAAGTGTTTCTGTTCTTGTACCTTTTAGGCCCGGGGTAGCATGGTATGGTCACTGTTTCCACACCCTTAAGTACTCTCTCTTTTACCTTCACTTCTTATTTTCCTACACAAGGCTTGCTCTTCTAGTATCTATGAAGCAGCAACAGTCTGTTACTTGTCATGTGTCTTCCTGAATTCCAGATAACAAGATGAAGAATTTCTGTTTTGCTTTTCTACAGTTGTGATCAGATTTGTGGAAAAACTAGGTAAAATGTCTTGAGTTCCCATTTGTGATCTTGACAGATATTCTCCCTGCACATCTCTCTTTTTCAGGGGCATTGGACAATAGCTCCTTTCAGGATTTTATCAATTACAAATTGAAATTCAAAACTGTTACTGATATATTGCAGAAACCAATGTGTTATCAAGCCAAAGATGAGTAAGGGTCATAAATCCTTACTGGTTTTAGAATAGGAAATCCACTCTTGCTGAAATATTTCTTGTAGATAAAGGAAAATGTTAGGAAAGAAATATTTCATCTGTGTTATTAAAGTGACTCCAGACTAGGAACATGAACAAATCTTATGTGTGAGGAAAAAGTACTCATGTACCATAAGTGCTAATAATTCGTGTGGGTCCTCATAGTTGCTGGGAAATGTGACATCATTCAAGTTATGGGAACCATTTTACTGAATTTGCTCAAATTATTTCCATTTGTCCTTGCTCAGGGCTTGCAGAGTTGATACCCATGAGCCACCTGAGCCCTGGTATTTATTCCTGTGGCATCTCCTGTTGCATCTGAAGGACACTCGTTACTTACAGGTGGTGTTTGTATTTTAGATGCAATTTCAGGTTATAAGCACTAGAAGCAAAGGAACACATACAATTAAAATACCCAAACACAAATCAAATATGAACCAAAGCAGTCCTTCCAGCTGTGGTGAACACAACTACAGTCACTGTGTCAAACTTAGTAAAAAAAGAGGATCCTTCCCCTTTGTTCCTCCTATTACAGCCATTCTTAATATGATCCTCTCATTCCTCAGATGTTTAGAAATCTTTTAATTTCTATAACCTCTTTTTGCCTGTGCCAAGACATCCTTTAACTTACAAAGCTGTTTTCTCACTGTGGTGTTTTTCTAATCTCAAAAGTATTTTCAAAGACAGCTGTTATTTGGCCAAATTCCCTATGCTCTGCTATCTCAGGGTCTTAAAATAAACTTTGCAATCCCCTGGGCTTTGTTCTCTAGTCATTCTCTGAATTTGGGCCAAACTGGAGGAACCCTTCAAGAATTTGGTGCCCAGACTAGAACATGAATGTCAATAAGATTTTTACTAATGCCTTCTTCAGCAGCATTTAGACTTTTTAGTGGAATGTTTCACATGCCACCTCTTAGTAATGTTTAAATTATGTGGAATTTCTATTACATGGAAAAAATGGATTTGTGTTATTTGCTTCAATTTTTAATTAACTGATCTTTCAAGATATAGGTCCTTCCATTATTCCTTCACATATTCTTCTTGACACACTTCTACACCTTGCTATCAAGCTTGGGCTTCCATCAAAGTATTTGTTACCATTTCTGATACTCTCATTTAATTAGGGCCCATCACTTTGGTGTTCAGCTTCCCATGACTCAAATGTTCCTCTGCCTTTGGAGTTACTAGGACCACAGTAGTGTGTGGCAGCATTTTCAGTGTTCAAAGCTGCACAAAAGGAAGAAAAGCAAAACCATCGCTCTGCTTCCTCCATCTTCCTCAGACCTGAGCAGGGACCCAAGAGAAGCAACCTCTGCGTAA
This sequence comes from Empidonax traillii, assembly GCF_003031625.1. Classification (NCBI taxonomy): domain Eukaryota; kingdom Metazoa; phylum Chordata; class Aves; order Passeriformes; family Tyrannidae; genus Empidonax; species Empidonax traillii. The sequence continues at coordinate 137,153 of NW_020955967.1, read as the reverse complement.
TGAAGAATCACTGTTGTATCTCTTTGGCCTTTTCTTATTATTAAAACATTTTCAAATGAATAATTTTGATTCATACTCCATGTAATTTCAGAGACCTGTGTAATTACATCATTCATACTGTTCTTCTGTTAGGAGAAAAGAAAAAACTCCACACCAAACTCTGGAACTTTTTTTGCAGTCTTTTATAACTCATCAGCCGCAACAGAACCTCCCTGATACTATTTTTCTTTCGTTTCATTTTTTTTTTTGATTCCCTCTTCCTGTGTTTAAAGGAAAGGGTTGCAGTGTGGTACAACTAGCAGAATTCAGTTATACTTCAGTCCATGCTCACAGCACTTTTCAAGTGGCTCAGAGTTAACAACTGTGAAAATAATCACAGTACAGCATCAACATCAACCTAGCCAAATGAATCACAAGTACATTGATAATAAATTCAGTTTAAAATAAAATTGTTATAAATTCATTGACAAATTTGTGACCTGGAAGCCATGAGATAATTAAGGCAGTTAGTACATCCTGGTTTGATGGGATGTGCTGAAGATTAAGGTTTTATTAAGAGCCTTTTTGGTGTTCCAGTTGTTTTGCACCCACTACGATCCCAGTAAGACAGGCACTCAGATTATGAGGTGTCATTTAAAATGCTGTTTGCCAGACCTAATTAACACAGTAAGGAAAGCACAGTATAAATAATTCTTACATTCCTGTCAGTGAAGGGAACCCCACGTCGTGTAGCATCCAACAGGCACAGCACACATTTATAGTAGTAGGTCTATGGGTGATTATATCCAGTATTAATCACCATGAAGACAGGTTTGGATTCTAGAGAAATGCTACTGACTTTATTAGCAAAGGGTTGAAATTAAAGCAAGAACAGTATTGTCTACAATCAGAATTTCCAGCAGAATTGTTTGTCTAGACCTCTTGTGCCACTGCTGCGCCAGTGTTCTGCTTCACTTGGGGTTGTGAATATTAGTTTCAATATGGTTTTAATCACTGTGTAATTTTAATTTATCATATCACTTCAAGGTTCCTGTGGATATTCTTTCTATTAGGTAAAGTGCCAATGCATCATTTGGGTGGGGGTCAGTTCTGATCCTTGCAATATGTATGGGAAAAAACCTCCCATAATTTGTGGGGATCTCTAGCTAAGAATGTGAGGCATTAAACTGGTAATCATCAATTGCCTGTGAGTTGATTAAACTCAGAATTTCTTAGATGTCCTTATGTTGCATCCCACTTTCACTAGTGAGCAAGTGTTGCTTGTACCAGATGCTTCTGAGCAATACGTAGAAGATTCCTTATGGAATGTCCTACACAGCACATTTCCTCCTAACATCTGTTGATGGTTCTTTTGGATATGCTATAAGGCATGAGGCTTAAGCCTTTTTTTAAATATTTTATCCTGCCTAAAGTAGTACAGAATGTTGTCTTTACCCCTGCAAATGCCTGCTCTTCTGTGGTGTTGGTCCTTTCTTTGTCGTATCATCTGGTAAAGTTTTACGGATGAATAACAAAAATGAGCCCACTTGGCCAGACCACAGGTACACTCAGGCCAGTACCCTGTTGCTGACAACAGTTAACAGTGAATATTTACAGAACTCAGTGGGATAATGGTATGATACTCCCAGCCTCCAGCAGCCATTCCAGAATTTACTTAACCAAACATATAAAACCTGACACATTAATTTGTCCCTTAACTTCGTAAAGCCACGTAAGCTTTTCATGTAGCCGTTCTGTAACATAGATTTCTGCAACTTAACAACCCACTGTTGAGAATCATTTCCTTGTTTTGTACACAGCATAATTACTTTTAATGACCCCTTGGTTTTGTAATGGAGGAAAGAATACCTGTATTCATTAAAATCTTTGTTGTCTGTGGGGTGTGGTTATACCAGGTGCCGCATGGGGCTTCTGGGAGTTGTAGTTCTAAGACTCTGTTGCACATGCTCAGATGGATGCTTGTATGGGATTGGCTGATATGGTCCCATGTTGTGACGTGTCAGCGTTTGAAACTGCTATATATGAGCTGTGCCTCTTCGAATAAAGGACTCTTTTGTGACACACCACGTTGGTGTTCACCATGGTCCCTATGGGACGTATTTATTTATTATATTAATAACTGCAACATTTGGTGCCCGTAACAGGGACCCAAAATTATCCTGAATCAGGAAAAATTACAGACAGGTGTCAGGTACCAACTTTAATATAAGGACGCATGCCGTTAAAAAGTCACAGGACATCAGGAACCAGGGAAAATAAAAGCCCTGATGGATGTAGGCGGGAAAACTGCGGTGAGCTCGAAGTAAAGGCCTGAAAATCTCTGTAGGAAGTTGCCTACGTTCGGAGAGAACAGCTCTCGAGAAGAAAGAAGAAACAAGAAACATGAAAAGAGAAGAAAAACATCGTCCCAGGTGAGAGGGTGGGAGAAAAGAAAAAAAAAATATAGAAAAAAAAAGAGAAAAAATGAAAACTTTTCATTCACGTGAACCACAGAATATTGCAAAAACCATAAGCTTAATATTGAAAGGACTTTGGAGACAAGTTAACAAACATAAAATAGCTGAACTTATAAAATTGATGAAAACAACTGTTTTAGGTCTGCTAATATTTACAGTTCTTAGTGAAATAGCTTGGGATAAGGGGTGGAAAAACAAAAAGAAAGCAGAAGTAAAGACAGTGGACATTTTAAAGCCCACGCAAAAGAACTCGTCCACAAAGGAAAACCTTGGGTTTCCCCCCCAACAGACATGCCCGGGCAGAGACCTCTGCATGGTACTACCATGCGGACATGGGGAGGGGTACCGACAGCAAGGAAAAAGAACCTTGGAATGTGCCTTTTTGTGCTAAATTTTCGCGGATGCGTGGGTCTTGGGAGAGAGGCGTAGTGTCAGAGATTGGGTAGCTGGCAAGGAGAAACAGACTTTGAATTCCCAAGCCATTGCAGGCTTGCAAGCGCGTGGCAGCCACGCCGAAGCATGGATGGCGCCATCTTGCCAAGGCCAGGAACAGGAGGTGGTGTCTTCTCTTCCTATCCCGTGGCCCTCTTGTGGACTGCCTCTGCTGGGAGCGTGCACAGAGCGTGGTCCGCACCGAGTGCCGGTAGCTAGGCAGCAACTGCTGTGCCTACCAGCAAGAGCGGCGCAATGTTTAAAATAGATAGAGTGGCGTGAAGCCGCTCAAAACCGCGAGCAACGAAGCGGGCAGCTCCGAGACCGGAACCAGGACCATGAGCAGCAGCACCGATGTGGACCCTGCACCTGCCGTGACAGCCCCGCCCATGCCCGCCGAGGGCAACAAGCCCAGCCCAGCCGCTACGGGCAGCACCGCGCCTGGAGCGGTGCGGGGTGGGGGGGCTGGGGCGGCACGGGGCACCGAGAGCAGCACAGCCGGCAGAAGAGAATCCGTGCCAGTGTCTGCGGCCGTGGCCGCTCCCCCGGATGGGGCCATATCCAATGGCATGTACATCCCGCCTGCGGCCAACGGCAACGTGAAGCCCGTGGTATCCACCACGCCTCTCATGGACTTCCCGAGTCCACTGAAAAACTACATGCCCACAATACCACACGTCGTGTCGGGGCGTCCCGGGGAGCTCGACAACCGCCGGGGCAACCCGGAGGAGCGGGGCCAATTTTCACCTGCTGTATTGCTTTAAGAGTTTCTCCCATAGTGGGGGCAGTATCCAGTTCAGTTTTCACTGGTTGTTGTGACATGTGCTGCATTGCTGAGTCTTGAACTACACGGCTAGTACTGAAGAGAGTCTGAAAGTGTTCAGACCATCAATTCAAAATGGAAACTTTATCTGTAAGAAGCATTTGACTATCTGCACTGAGTAAATGGCTTTGAATCTGGTGTGTAGGACCGCAGGCTGTTTTCAGAGCCTCAGAGATTAATACCTGCCATACCAGAAGAACTTCTACCTGAAAGCCAGTGAGGTTTCCGAGGCAACAGAGGTACTACAGACATGGTATTTGTTCTCAGACAACTGCAGGAGAAGTGTAGGGAACAGAACAAAGGACTTTATGTAACCTTCGTTGATCTCACCAAGGCTTTTGATACTGTGAGCAGAAAAGGTCTGTGGTAGATTTTGGAACGCTTAGGATGTCCTCCCAAGTTCCTCAAAATGATCATCTCACTTCATGAGGACCAGCGCGGTCAAGTCAGATATGGCAATGCACTTTCTGAGCCCTTTCCAATAATCAATGGTGTGAAGCAAGGCTGAGTTCTTGCACCAACTTTATTCACAGTCTCCTTCAGCATGATGCTCCAAAGGGCCACGGCAGACCTCGATAATGAAAACGGTATCTACATTCGACATCATACCGATGGGAGCCTATTCAACCTAAGGCGACTGAAGACCCACCCTAAGACCTTAAATCATCTTGTCCGTGAGCTGCTTTACGCTGACGATGCCACTCTTGTCGCCCACACAGAAATAGCTCTGCAGTGTTTGACATCCTGCTTTGCAGAGGCTGCTGAGCTTTTTGGGCTGGAAGTCAGTTTGAAGAAAACAGAAGTTTTCTATCAGCCTGCTCCTCAGGAAGTCTCCCATCGTCCCCATATCACCATTGGTGAAACAGAGCTCAAATCAGTCCAGCAGTTTAATTACCTGGGAAGCATCATCTCCTCAGACAGTAAGATTGATGAAGAAATAGACAACAGGTTAGCAAAGACATACAGAGCTTTTGGT
>NW_020955967.1:87423-132348 GCF_003031625.1 Empidonax traillii | reverse complement strand
AGGCTGCTGAGCTTTTTGGGCTGGAAGTCAGTTTGAAGAAAACAGAAGTTTTCTATCAGCCTGCTCCTCAGGAAGTCTCCCATCGTCCCCATATCACCATTGGTGAAACAGAGCTCAAATCAGTCCAGCAGTTTAATTACCTGGGAAGCATCATCTCCTCAGACAGTAAGATTGATGAAGAAATAGACAACAGGTTAGCAAAGACATACAGAGCTTTTGGTAAACTCCATAAAAGAGTGTGGCAAAACAAATACCTGAAGAAAAGCACAAAGATCAGCATTTACAGAGCCATTGTACTGTTGACTCTTTTATATGGGTCTGGATCATGGGTCATTTACCGCCACCACTTGCATCTCTTAGAACGCTTCCATCAGCGCTGCCTCTGTACAATCCTAAACATCCACTGGACGGATTATGTGACCAACACGTCTGTCCTTGAACAGGCAGCAGTCACGAGCATTGAGGCCCTGCTGCTGAGAACTCAGCTGCGTTGGGCAGGGCACGTCTTCACGATGCAGGATCACCGCCTCCCTAGGATTGTGCTCTATGGGGAACTTGCCGCTGGCTGCCACAAGAGAGGTGTCCCGAAGAGGAGATACAAGGGCTGCCTGAAACAATCCCTCAGCCTTGGCCATATTGATCACCACCACTGGTCTACCCCGGCCTCCAATTGGGAGACCTGGAGACACACCATCTATAACGCTGCTGCTTCTTTTGAGAACACCTGCAGGATCACTCTCGAGGAGAAAAGACAATGCAGAAAGAATCGTGTCTCATCGATATCACCTGGGGAGTCTTTATGCTGTGCCTTCTGCAACCAGACTTGTCTGTCTCACATTGGCCTTTTTAGCCATCAGCAGGCTTGTAGCAAGCGTGGGTAGAGCCCTTCTCAAATCTTCATTCATGAAGCCCAGCCATGATAATTATTCTTTTCACTGCACTTCTCTAACTGACACTGTCACTTTTTTAAGTGCATGAGACATTATATTGGCGTATTACCACCCTATATACCTTTCTCTTGAGGTTTTCTGGCTGAGGGGACAAAGTCACAGTGTTATTAAGGAAAGAAAAATGGAAGGAGAAGGAATCTCTTTGCAGGAATATACCTCATGTTGATATAATTAGTTCTGACTCTTAAGGGTATTACAGTTGTATTTGACTGGAAGTATAAATTTTCATTAATTAAAATAAAAAACACAAGGAGTATTTTCTAAGCAGTCAGTGAGATACCAGTATTTAAACATTGATTTGGACAGTTATTTAAAGCAGTGCTAAGGAAGAAAGAAAGACATATTTTAGTATACATGGTAACACTTTGAAAACATCACATACAGCAAGAGATGTCAAGAAAGACTTCTGGTTTTGTTCTAAAAACAAAAAACAAAGCTAGTTTTGTTTTGTGCCAAAGCACAGAAAACATTTTAGTAAGAGATGTAGCAGAACACACGGTAAGGACTGATATCCAAGTCATATTAATTAATATTAAATTGTTCACTCTGGCCTTCCACACTTACTCTTACCTTTTCCTAAGTCTAAAACATGACCTTTTTTGCTTAACCAAACATTGCAGAGCCAGGAAGATAAAATTGTCATACCACCCCTTTAAACACGTACCAGATTTCTTCAGCAACACAAGTAAAAAAACATTTCATGAATTAAGTAGAATCAGTGCTTTTCCTGACTTCTGGCAGGTTTTGGATTTCAATCGATTGACCACAATTCCATAAGATCAAAAGTTTAAATAAAACCATAAATATAGAAACAGAGATCGTTGACTGATCATTGACAGTGCAGTTCGTGGGAATGTATATTTGCTTTTTTAATATGCAAAGCTGAACACAGTTTCCTGTCAGAAGAAAGTGATCATATTTTTGATGTAAGTACACAGGCTAAAAACACATCTCTGAGAAACTGTAGGAATCCATTGTTTATTTATCACACTTACTTTTTACAGGTGTGGTATCACAACAGAGACTCACCATTCCCCTGAAGATCCCTTTATTCTACTAGAGCAGTGAAAAGCAGCTTCAGAACAAACACATACATGGCCTTTGGTGTCTGGCCTGGTACCTCAGAGCAATATTCCTCTCCAAGTACTCATTGAATTTTGGCAGTTCACAAAAATGAGGTTGGAAAGACCCTATTTTTATTTTAAAAAATAATATTAAAAAATATATCTGTATTGTTAAAAGTATTGAAATCAATGAGTTTTCTGTAAGACCTTATTTTCCTGTTCGCACTGATACAGATGATCTGTGAATTAAGTTAAATTCACTCTGGATGGAACAAAAAAAAACCCCATAGTTCATATTACAAGATAAAGCATAATATGTAAATATCGTGGATGGGGGTTTGTCCCGCAGCAGACCCAGTGGCACATTTTGTATGGGAAATAGGACACATGAGATGTGACCCACAAAATGGCATTTATTAAAACAAGATGACAGTTTATATACAGGGGAATACAGAAGTTTCGGGAATAGAGGAGAGTTTCTGCTAGGAAACATCAAATCCTGAGGTTCAGTGATAAGGGGACTTGGGGAGATAGGCTGCAGGGAATATGTCTGGTCACTCAGGGGTAAGGGAGAGCTAGGGAAGAATGGAAGGAGTGGCCTGGGTGCACAGACAGGGGAATCTGCTGAGGCTGCAAGGCTGCGGCCTTGTAGCTGGGTCCCAAGCAGTTCTGCGCAGCTGCAGTTGCTAGAAGTCTTCTAGATAGATCTTTTCTTCTGAGCCTTCCTTGCAGCTCTTTTGCATCTCTCTCCACTCTCTGTAGGCCTCTTCTGGTCCACCCCTGACATGTAAATGTCTCTGCATGTGTGTTTACATTTGCCCACAAAATCCATGTTTATACTCCCCACATCACTGTTGGTGTAGGTATTTTCTTAAATAGAAATCATAACCGCTACAGAGTTGAAGGAAAATTAATTATTCCATACAGTAAAGAATGTGTTTTGAAATATTGCTAAGGCAAGTGCAGCAGTGTTAAAAAGTGAATATGAGGAATTTTAGGATTATTCTGATCTTCCAATTATTACATTAAAAACCTTCACAACAGGATTGAACTATGCAGCCTGATACAGCTGCAGTGAAAGACAAGGCTAAATTAATGTACAATTTGAATACTCCCCAGTGAAGTATTGAAATGATTCCTGAGACATGTTTGAATCAGTGTCGTGGTTTTGCTCACCAGCCCATCCCTGGGGCTGAGGATGGTTTTTTCCAGGTAATTTCCGGACAAAAAGGCCAATCAAAAGTCCAGTGACGCCTTTGCTAATTACATCTTCAAGAAAACGGAAGAGAAGGTTGTTGGCGCAGTTAAAATTAAGAGCAGCAGCCATGTAGGGGAGAGGAGTAGCGGGCCCGAGCAGGGCCAGACTCCCTCCTCCCCCGGCTTGGGCCGGGGTGGGGGGAGCAGGTGCAGCACTGAAGTCCTCCCTTCTCTCTTGTAAGAGAATGAAAAGAAAAAGTTTAAAAGATGAACTGCTTGGACAGAAACCGCTGTGGAAGAATTCCAGCGAAAAGATAAGGGACCTCCAAGGTCAAAACTAGCAGCCGGAGGAGAGAGACGAAAAGTTTGAAGGGGGGAGAGCTGCTTCTTCCCCCTTTTGTTCTCTCTCTCTTCAGCAGGGAAAAGACTGAAAAGTAAACCCTGCTACTTATAAAAGTTGGTTGGAGTAAGGAGATCCCCCCATGCGGCTGATAGAGGAGTCTGTGGATACACCAAAGAGAACCGAGACTTCATGAGAAAGACTGAAGTGAGGCAGAGTCCTGATGAAGATTTGTGACCCTGAGGGAAACCTGTGCTGGAGCAGTGACAACTCAGGTGGGATACTGGGATCCGTGTGTGTGTGAATCCATACTGCTGTTGAAGATTTTGTGACCCTGAGAAATCTCATGCTGGAGCGAGACGGCCCATGTGAGATGTTGGGATCCGTGTGTGTGTGGATCCGTGCTAGACCCATGCCGAGAAGTCTATCAAGGACTATTCTCCCATGGGGAGGGACCTCCATAGGGAAACAGGGGTGAACTCTTAAGCCATTATCCTCTGTAACCCTGTGGAAGAAGATCCACAGTAAGCAAGTGTCCCCTTCAAGCCTATGGAAGGAAGACCCTTCGGGACCTGAGTAACCTCCAGCCTTCGGTCTTAGCCCAGGAGGGGAGTAAGCCCAGCCCTGGAAGCCAACACAGAACGAGAGAGAAAAAAAAGTTCCAGCTGCAACAAGAATACTGCTGCTACTGAAGATTTATTACTAGAGAGAAAGAGAGCTGGAACTCCATAAATAGAGAATAAGACTACTTCTTCTCCTTGGACTAGTATAAAAAGGGAAGAAGTATTTCTGTAAATATATAGCACTTCAAGTTGAGTAGGAATTGTGGTAGATATAGTTCTTTAGTTTTTAATTTATTAGTAGTTTTTGTTTTACTAGTAATAAATGTTATACTATTTTCCCCAAATCCTGTCTCTCTTTTGTCTGCAAAAAACCTTCTCTCAACTAGTAGTAATTGTGTGGGGGGGTGGAAAGCAAATTGACCCAAAGCAAAACCACGACAATCAGCAATAGCTGAAATGCTTTACTTATTGTTCTTTTCAGTGTCCAGACCAGTCATGCAAACAGGATTTATTGGCTTACCTAGAACAGATCAAGCTGTATTCTCACCAGCTCAAAATCTGCAGTCAAGTTAAAGCAGAAATCCAGAATCTCGGTGGAGAGCTTTTCATGTCTGCTGTAAGTAGAAAAATGGTATAAATTACTCTGTTAATTGACATAAATGTTGCATTTCAGTTGGGCTTTCCTGTACTTTCAAGATCACAGAATCACAGAATATGCTGAGTTGGAAGGGACCCACAAGGGACGTTCCAATGTCACCCCAAATCTCATTTTATTTCCTGTTTTTTACATCCACTAAACACAGAGAGGGTTTTGGGTTTTTTTGGTTGGTTTGTGGGTTTTTTAATTCTTAAAACATATTATGGATTATCACTGCTATTCTAAAGTAGTCTGGTTTTAAATACTGTAACCCACTTTAAGAGGGTGGTTCATTTACTTACACACATGGAATATGCATATAGGTGTGTCTGAACATAGGAAGAAGTCCCCAGAGATGTACTTCCAGGTCAGAAGGAAATTATGAAGGACATTCTACATGTCTACAGAAATAAAGACAATTAAGAGCAAGGTGATCTGATTCTTGAGTGATTTTCCTTATTTTGCATTAATTTAAGAGTCATTAGCTCCATTACAGCCAAGTATCATTAGCCATGGAAAATATATTGTTTATGATTTTGTGGAACTTTTTTGCACTTGTCGTCAGCTCAGATCTGATCACGGACATCAATAAAATGACTTCTCCTTCACATGTTTTTGATTGTGTGATTACCTGCAGCATGCAGGATTATGATTTCAAGATATAAACTGCTAAATGGTACCAAAAACAGGTAAGAAAACTTTCTCACATCCCATTCTTAGCATTTAAATACTTGGCTGTTTAAGAGAACCTGACATTCACATCAACTGGAACATATATATATATATATACATATATATATTTCCACTAAAACTATTATTGCATTATTATTTATAACCTTATCAGCCTTTGTTGCTGATGTGAGATTTGAAACACTGATTTTTGGTGGATATTTTTTCTGGCTATTTAGAGACCACATCTAAACCACTGTAACGTACAGGTAAGTAATTTTGAATTGAGTGTATAACTTCTGAAGCAAATATTTATTTTCACTTGAGTTGTACATTAATGAAGTTTATCTTCACTATCTGTTCCTTTTCACAAGCAACTCTGTGAGCAGTGTGGGTTATAGTAAAGCCAAATTACACAGATTCATGCCCTCTGTGCATGGGACTTCTGCTGTCAATGGCCTGAACTTCCCAGTGGTGCCTTTAACTGATCCCCAATGGTCCCACCCACCAGAAATCCATATATCCCTCTGTGCCTTATTTCAGACCCTCAGTCCTTCCACACTTGCACATAAACTTTATTTTTTTATCTATGTCTCCTATTCTGTGATCTGGTAGAGATTGATTATTTGTCTATGGCATTCTTGTGTCTCTGCACCTGGAAATTGGACATCAGCTAGTTAAAAAGTTACTAGACGACTGACAAGTGAACAAATACACAACACAAGTAGATAAACTTTATTCACCTAGAAAACTAGTTAAAAGATACAACTTCATGCACATAACAATGTGTATCTGCTTGGAATTGTCCACTACTTTGGCAAATTTGGATTCCATAGGTCCCTGATACGCAAAAATCTGCATACGTACTGCATATGTACAATCTATAATTTTCCTGGTTCTGCTTCCATGGCTGAGCATATCTGATTGGAAATTTTGGAAGCCTAGCTTGGTCCTTGCTCTTTCTTCCTCCCACTTGTAATAATACATTGTTTTCTTTACCTTCCTTATTGTATCACACATATGTCAACAGTGGGAAGTACATAATCCTGGTGCAAAAAACCCCAGTTCTAAATATGAAAAATTAAATTTAACTTTGTTGATAATCCCAGAGGGATGACTGTAGGTCTTAATCCTGCTTCAAGGAAGGAGGATGAGAACATCCAGAAACTTAAAGGAAGCAATTGCTTGGTCAAACAGATGCTTAACTCAGTCCCAATTCAACAAAACATTTCAAGAAGTGCTTAGTTTGGAGTCAGTGGAAATTAAGAACAGGCTTGGAGTCTCAAATGGTTTTCCTTTGATAAGATCAGCAAAGACTATTTTTTTCCCCTAAATTTTTTGAAGGTGTTTCCTATTTTGAGCCTTTATTGATGGTTTCCCGTTGCTGAGGGCTGAGAGGTCACCTCCCACTGTCATAAAGAAGCATGAGAGATGCTCCAAAGGCTCTGGAACCTGTGAGAGGAACAAGCCAAACCCCACTGTGAGTCTCTTCTGTTACAGCATAGCCCACATTCCAGGTTTGGCTCCTCTGGAAGGTCTTTGCTTTCTTCCTGACCGTGTGCTGTGTTTAAAATCCTAACTGGGACTTCAAATTCACATATAATTGGTGCAAAAAGCCCGTGTATTCTGGGGAACAAGGAGGAGGGTTATTCAGCTTCCATCCCTCCTGGCACTTTGATGACATGGTTCACTACATTTGTGTACATTGTAGCCGTTTTCTTGTTAATTGAAAAGATGGATTTTGCTGTCTGAGGTGAATCAGACATCAGCAGAAACTGCATTAACAACAGCAGCATTTTTCCTTTAAGTTCTCTTTAAGTGCATTATACTGCCATGAAGTTAAATGTTACATAGGTACATAAATGTGGTTGGACTCCATGATCTTAAAGGTCTTTTCCTACCTAAATGATTCTGTGATCCTGTGATTCAGACTATTTTGTGAAATCAAGGTGAGCTGCTAAAGCAGTCTTGGAAAATGCCCCACCAGTGACTGTATTTTTTTTTTTTTTTAATGTGGGTGATCTGGTTGGGCCTATAAGAGATGAACTGCCAACCAGTGCTCTAAGAGGTCTGTACCCTCAGCCAAAGCCTTTTAAAGTCAGTGGAGACATACCTGGTTCGTGTCAGGGGTTATAAAATTGAAAGTCTCCCTGGTCTATGTTGGGACAGGGAGGGCATTCATGATTGATTCGGCTGTCCCTTGTTATGTGAAAATGCAACCCCACCAAACAGTAATGGCCTTCACTAAGGCTTGTCCTAATCTATATGTAAATTAAATATTTATCTTTGACTTGCTTCTATTTTAGGAGAATATAGGAATTTATGTTGTATCGTAATACATAAATACATAGAAGAGAGGGAGAAAAATTCACCACTGATATAAAATTGCTGATTATTGAATTGCTTTTCTTAAAAGCTGGAGCAAGTTCCAGCTTTGGAAGTCCATGTGGGGGCTTTAGAATTGGATCGTGCTAGCAGATTAGCCTTGAAAAAAGCTCTGTGTGAAAAAGCATCGGTTCTCCCCTTTCCTCCAGGCCCCACCAACCAGAAGATAAGGAAAAAAATCTATTGGAAAATATATAAGTCAGAACTGCAGCTGAATAAGATTGTATTCTCCCCAGTCCTGATCTTTCCTCAGTTATCTGTTTGTGCTAATTAAAAATGGGATCCAGAAAAAGAGACATCAGGCATGATTAAGAAAAAAAGGGGGCATGCCCTTGCAGATAGTAAAGTTTTTGTTGTGTTGTTAAGTGAAAAATTTGTGAGTTTTCAGTATCTACAACTGTATCCGTCCTCTGAATAATGAAGATCTTCTACAGGAAAAAAATCTACTAGAAAGAGCATTAGGAACTAATCATCCTTACAGGTTACTCCATTTTTTGCTTTTACTGTTTCCCTGCCATGTCTCTCTCCTGCACCCATGTACATGAATGAAAAGAATGAACTCCGTGATCCTTGGCCATCCCTCGTCTATCTGTTGTTGGCTCCTCACAGTTCCCTTCAGGAGCTGTGACAGGTGTATGCAATCAGAAGAGCTGAGGGGGAAAGCTCCTCTCCTGTGAGAAATTACAGATTTCTACAGTCAGATGGTTCATATCAGTGTCTACACTGGCAGGTCAACATTAACGTACAAAGTGGGAATGCTTAAGTTGATGGAATCCACACATAAAAATGCATAAGAATGTAAGATGACACTTACATTCACCTCACACTTCTCTTCCTCCAACTGTAAGAGCTGTACACACGGATTTTGAAGTTAAATCAGCCTCAGGGAATTTAAAGCTTCTCACAGTAAGAGTAGCAGTTCATTTAAGAAAACAAAACAAAGCAACAAAACTCGACCACCCTCTGTTGAAGCCTGAAGACCAAGTCAGAGGAAAGAATAGAGGGATGAAGAGCAGAGGATACATTATCACCTACTTGTAGATCTATCTGCTTGAAATAAGAGTTAAGTCACATCATCTGTCTTACCAGTATCTTCTTCTGGGTGATGCTATGGCAGAACAAGTAAAGTAGATATAAATGGCGTTACAGATGAACATTGTATAGGACCATATAACAGTGGTCACCAGTGCCAGGGTATAAGGGCACCTGTATCTCTGTATTCTCACCTATATCAGCACTGTAGTGGGGGAGGTACTGCTGACTGCCAGCACAGCTCAGTTTGGGACTTACTCCATGACAACAAAGAGCAAACATTATGAATATGAAAAAAGTATGTTGAAATCCATAAACACAGGTCATAGTCATTAATTCTTGGTACCACATTATGTTCTTCAGCTGCTTTTCAGTTGTGTCCTTGGTAACCTTGTCTTCCCTGTAACACTCCTCTAACAACTTCCCCTGGAGGGTTTCTTACCCACAATTAATACCCCTGCCATATCATTAGCATAGGTTAAACAGGCCAGTTTGCCTGGAGCGGTTGGGATGCTTTGGGGAGTATCCAGCTGATAGTTCTCCTAACTAAAAGTTCTCTTTTAGGAGGGAACTAGGAATTCTCTCCTCATTTAGTGGTTTTTTTACCTCTGGTCATATAATCTTGTAGTCCACCTTTCTCACTCTCCTTCCCCAAGCTCCAGTACCTTCATTCTAGTCAGAGCCCGAGTTATGGAGGTTATAAAGGGTCATGCACAGAAAAAGAGAAGAGGAGATGTGGTTCATTAGCTTCTAATTCTCCATTCACTGAAATTTTGTTATTATCACTTATTAGTAATTCCTTGGTCAGTGTTTAGTCTTTCATGCTCTCATAAAATACTTACATTTTTCAGTAGTACAGCTTGCATTTCCTGTTTGTGAGCTACACAAGAAAGAATGGTGAAGGTTCACTGCATCTTCATTAGGAGTGATTAAACAGGAAACAGACACTTCCTTCTATTAATTAAATTTGTGCCTCTTCAGGCACAAAATAATGGGGTAATGTTTGCAGTATGCAGATTGACAATAATTGCATTCATTTATATAGATAAGCTGATAATTCATTCACAAGTACTACACAGTGATAGGCTTGCACCTTACCTTGCCAGTTTGCTTTTTTCATTTTCCTCAACTATACTTTTAAGTAAAGAGAATTATATCACAGAGCAGAAAATTAACAGATCCTTGCATATTAACATCATGCTCCTTGACTTCTGCCAAGGGAATTCTGTTTTGTGCTATTTATAGTCATTATCTTTCTGTATATTATATTTTTCAAGCTTTTTTGACCTTAAAAAGGAAATGTGTGGAAGAGAGAGTTCTCAAGAGTTACAGTATCCAGTTACAGAGTTACATTTGCTAGCTGGCACAGAAAAGCCCACTCAGATTAGCCAGCCTTACCTGTGCACTGCAGGCTGTGTCCCTCTGGTTTTCCTGCAAATGTCTCATTTATCTTCAGCTCTTCCTCCTGGTATCTCAAGAGCCAGGCTTTACATTAAACAGTAAGTCAGCTTTTGTGCCAAATGTAGGTGCTTTAATACTTCCAACTTCATGCCTCAAGGATAGATTTAAATGTCTACTCCACTTCCTGAGTTACCACTGAGTTCCCATGGTCGTTAAATCAAAAGTTCCCTGCATGACATTGCTGTAAATGGGTTTCAGCTTTGAAGGCTGTGCCGCAGGTGAAAACACAGAGATATATATAAAAGGTAGCAGGTAGCAAAATACAAGGTAGGGTGTCAGCCACCAGGCCTTTGGCTGATGCAATCCCAGTCCTTGGATATCCATACCCCCAGGAAAGTGATGTCTTGGCTAACGTGTGACCGCTGTGGCAGCTGGCAAGTGGTTCCATGCCTTTGCTACACTTGGAGGGTTTCAGCTGCTGCTGGAGAAGAGCTGGCACTGCTCAACTCCTGAAGAGCTGCTCCTTTGGCAAGGGAGATGGGAGCAGTGCATTTCTGTTCCTCTTAGGGTTTCTGGGTGTTATTTTTCTCCCTAAAAGAGAAGTCAAGATGGGCAGAACAGCTTCCCAGCTGCTGCCCTTGTAGGACTGAAGAGGGGGAAAAAAGGATTAAGCAGCAAGCTGGCAGTCCGGCTGAAATGGGGACTGCTGTCACAGCCAACTGGATTTACTACAGGTGGATGGTTTGTTCCACCACCTTCAATACCGCTGCCCTGCTTTCACTGCTGTGTGACCTTCAGTGAAAAAACATCCCTTTTACCTTGCTTTAGGTCCGCAGCAGCTGTCCTGGCAAAGCTGATGCCTCTGTGCATCAGGAGAACGTCCACTGCTCCATATTCAGCCAGTTGGTTTCTCTTGGCTGGTATTTCTCCATGTCATTGGGAACTTGTAGTTCAGTTTGTTTGAAAGGATGGTGGGAAGTTACTAGTAGGGCCTTACACCATGCTGAAAATCACTTCATATTTTGATTTTTAGCTCTGAAAATACTAACTCATCCATTTTCTAAAAGCTGATGTTAGTCCCCAAGAGCTGATATATTAAAATTTTCTTCTACTGAGAGGTAACAGAAATGTGTGGGTTTTTTTTTTTGTTTTTGTGCTTTTTTTATTTTATTTTTTTTTGTTTGTTTGTTTTTTGGTTTTTTTTTTGTTTTTTTTTTTAATGTAATAACTCTACAGCTTTCTTTGCTTTTGCCGAGTGTGTGCTGGCAGGCGTGTGTTTATAGAACTCCTGGCCATTGGAAGCAAAGCAAGGGATAGATTTTCCTGTCTATTAGAGGTATCTCAGTTACTATTGCTTCCCAAAGTGCATCTACTGAGAAGAACTAATTCAAAGCAGTAGGAAGTATTGCTGGTGATGTACACTACAAGCCAGTTAACTTTTCCTAATAATAATTACTTTGGTAAATAGCAAAATCAGGATGTGTTTTATAGTTCTTAGCCTCGGTGCATGTAAAAGATGATTGCAACAAGCACTCTATTTATTCATACACAACAAGGAAAGAATTCATATTATCCTTTATAAAGGATTTTTCCTGAGACCTGTTTTTTTAAAAAAAAATTAGATTCCTTTTTTTTAAAACCTCCCCGGAAGTGAGCACTTTGGAGGGACCAAGATAACAGCCTGGCTAAGCATCTGCTCCATTATGGTGTTGCAGAGGAACAGTTTTACAGTCCTTAATGTAAGTTGTTTATCATTTAACTTGGGTACAGGCCTGGTCTAATTATAGGACTCAGTTTCAGTTCTTTGAATCGTACTTAGCCTGAAGCAGATTCTGGTCGTGGTTGGTTATTTAGTTCATTAGATTCAATTTCCCCACCTGAAAAATGGCTAAAACACAGATCAAACCCCAGGAACTCTTGAGGTATAAAATGCAATTATTGGATGAACAGACAGACATAGATAACCAACTGGATAGCCACATTTTTAGGAAAACTCAGGTCATTGAAAATAAACAACCCAAAAGGTGAAGCAGATTTCCTGAGGCCAGTTCCATGAATGGGGATGAAATATCTCCAATATCCTAAGGGAGAACATGGCACAGCAGAGGTGAACAGTTTCCAGGTAAAAAGACTCATGATGGCAAGTCTCCCTTTGGCTTATTTTCTATACAACCTGTACTGGGATTGAAATCTATGAAGTTGTATGTTTAATGAGGTTGTATGAAGAAATGTGGTAGGTAATGAAGTGCTTCTAGCTTTTTTCTGTGCTTTCTTTAACACCCATCTTTGAGTGCCACTGTTACATCATGATTTATTAAAATGAAATTATCACTACTAGGGCTCAGAAAACAAGGCAAGTAACTAGTGTTCAAATCCTGGCCAAGGACAAGGAAAAACTCTGATGTCTTCAACAGTCAAGATTTCACTCTTAATAATTCACCTGTTTGGATTTTCTGCTACTTTTAATCTTAAGGGATTAAATCATTTTATTTTATGTATCAACCTTAGTGAAAGAACCATAAAATAATTCACAAAAAAAATAGTAAAAGCATAGTAAAAATGCAGGACTAAAATTGAAAGCACAATGTAGTAAATACTCCTTACCTTAAATGCAGCACTACTCAAACACTCATTGCTCTTTACAGAAATGCAGAATTCATGTTAGTTTGAGCTGTCAAAGAAATAAAAATTCAGTCTTAGTCTCTCAGTATAGTGTAACAAAGGAGATTTGCTTCTAGGAATGTATTTAAGAAACTTTGTGGTTTAATTAAGATTAATTTTTAATAACTGACCTTGTTTCCAAAACAATTTTAAGTTCAGACTTCAGATGAACTGTGTATTTTACATTCAGTTCTTAGCTCCCACCTGTATGAAAACCAGAAGTCTGGTTGAAGTGCAAATACAACTTGGAAGATGGTAAAGAGCCAACTGATAATCTGTTCTCAAATAGCAAAACCTTAGTTCCCTGTAAAGAAAAATGAGAATGATCACAGCAGAGCAGTCAGGGTGTCCCAGGTGGGGCTGCAGACACTGGCACAGTACATATAGAACGCTTTGTGAGTACTATGCAGTCTCTCACAGCTTTATTCCAGAGGAAAGGAATAAAGTCTGTCCCTTCTTTATGGCAAAGAGGCAGCATTTGCAAATCTGTGCAAAGAATGGGAGTGGGACGCTGGCTTATTTAGGTGCTTTGGGAATAGGAAAATTTTATGTTTGACTGCTATAGAAACGACTCCTGGTGACACGTGGCAAGGCAAGCATTTCTTAGGGCACTGAACAGAAAATACTTCGACAGTAAAAAAGTTTCTTCAAATTCTAGGTCACAATTCTCTAATCACTCTGAATATTAAAAATAACTGACCCTATCAGTTATAATACTGTTCAACCTTTTGTTATAGTAATGGATTGCTACTACTGCTGAGACATGAAATTATTTTATGAAAAATGAGAAAAATACAATGCATGCAAACAAATTGAAAGTAAAGTTTCAAAATTCTTTTCCTTTTTTTTTTTTTTTCCCCTCTAAACTCCCTTTTCTTCAGCTTTGTTATTCATTGGAGAGTTTGCTTACTTACATTCAGGACTCATTGCAGAGGAGGAATAAAAGTGCTGGAGGCGGGAGTTTATTTCAGCAGGAGTACTGCCAGTAGGATTTTTGGTGGTGGTGGCGGCTTGGATGATTGGGGTTTTTCCCCCCCCCAAAAAATATGACCAGATCTATATCTTCTGTGTTTCACCCCAGTGGGATTGTACAATCACTGTTTTAGAATTATTCTGTATTCCTTTTGCAATGGAAACTAAAAGGACAGGTGAGGAAAGATATGGCAAAGGATGTTTTTCCTAAGGCCTTTAATCATTCTTAACTGATACAATCAGACCTGTGAAATGTGGAGGCTGGAATGTTGCACCTCCGTGGAAAATGCGGAAAGAGTAAGAGTGGTGTCAGGCAAAAAAGAAAGCAGCTTTAAGTTTGGGGTTTGTTTTTCTACTGAAACTTTTTGTACCACTTGCTGTGCACTGAAGAGTTTGCAGCTACATTTCTCTAAATGAAATGAACTTAAACACTCAATGAATATTTTTTCAGTTTTTCATTTATGCCAAGTTTCATTTCATCAGTTTTCCTGGATATGAGACCTTGGAGAGCCTGCTGAATATCTGAGATAAAAGCATCCAAGCAAAGACAGTCCTTGAGTACATCAGTTTTACAGAAGAACAACAGATTTCCACCAAATTCTATAATGCTACTGGCATTGAGGTATAAAAACAACTGCTCTCTAGAGACAAAAAAAAAATAAAAAATCAATGAATGGCCTGATTCTTACAATCTGTAGCACGTGTCCAAGAACATCTTCTAAAAGCTTCTCCAAAATATTAAATGCAGTTAATAGCCCCACCACCTCTGCCGCCTTCCTGTTGAGAAAACAAGTATGAGATGCATCCAGAGAGCTGAGGGACATTAGGATGCTGCAGAGCCTGAAGTCTCCCTGTCTGTCACTGCCTATGCCAAGAGGAAAGCAAAATTACTGTGGATTGCTGCCTGTCCTGACATACACCACTTACACACCTACCTCCCCCCACCTCCATGGTAACTACAGCACCCTATTTTAAACTGCACCCCCCCTTATTTAAACATTCTTAGTGGTCTGTAGGTCATCTGCCCGCTAGCAGGGGACACACAGGAGCTATTTCTTATATCTTTGGTTTAGGTATCTGCAAGCCTGTTTGTATCTCAGGGCATCCATCTTTTGTAGAGCTGAAAAAGTGTGGCAGAGGTTCAGTTCCTCTGGCATGACAAGGGGCAGTGGAATTCAGCCACTTCAGATTGGTACAGTTGGGTTTGGAAGTCAGACTTTGGACTTTCAGCATTTAAAATGCTGGACTTGGCAGGTGTCCGCTCCCAGAGCCTGTGTCAGACTGTGAGGCTGACATTCCACATATTGGTTTCCAGTTATAATGTCACCAAAATTAGGGACCCATGAAGTTTATTTGTTGTTTTTAGTAGATATATATGATTATAGTTTAAGAATAAAAATACAGTTTTATTGGTCACAGTGGTGGGGTGAGGGAGCTGTAGGCTGTTTCACAGCTACAACCATTTTTGTGAAAGGAGCCCTAGATGCCAGAACAAGGGTAACTGTTCAGTTTTCACAGGAGAGGAAAGGCCAAGTAAATTGTAACCCTCACCTGAAAGCATCCCACTTCATTATCCATGTTTCACAGTTACACTGAAGTCACAAAAAAAATCCAGCTGAAGTTTTGAGCTCATGTGCAGCAACCAGGAATGAACTTTAGCAGCCATCTGGGAAATGTTACACCTTTTCTTGGAACATAGAGATAATTTTAGTTCACCATCACATATAGGTGTGCATTCAACCAGGTCTCTAACTGTTTTAACTGTGGGGTGGAAGTAGTAAGGGGTTGGGGGGGGGAAGCTGGCACTTCCAGAGAGGAGCAGTAAATGTTGTATTAACTGGGTTTTCTTATGTTTCCAAATTGCATCTAAATCCAGACACTTGGCTGTATTTTTTATTTCTGCTTTATTTGCATTTGTGTTACATAACCAACGTGTTCCTAAGTATTACACAATAATGATGAAGACAGACAATAACACACTCCAGGTGAGAACCTGCTCAATTCATTTCACCTGGCAAAGGGGAGAAGCCCTTGAAACCTTTCCTAATGACTCAGTTTGCAAAACTGTGTATTACCAAAGGCCGTGGGGTTGGACTGGATGGCAAAGCACAGGATCACTGCCCACTAAACCCATGGCCATTTAGAGAACTGGCCTCAGTGCTTTTACAGAAGGCAAATGCTCCAATAAATGGGATGTTTAGAAGGTTAATTGTAGGCTCTCCAGTTATATTAGATTAGTCCTACTATTTTTAACATACAAACCATAGTAAGCTTCCTTGGTGTTATTGTTTTCTGTTTCCATGAGTACTGATTGAAAATACCTTTGCTGGACCACTTGCAGGCCTGTACAGTGTGCTGCTGAAGGTGGTAGCAGTAACGGGGATTAGTTTATTCTACATTCTACCTCTTAGATTGGCACTCCTTAAACAGTTGAGGCCACACAGTCACTGTGATTTCTGTGTGCTATTCTGGTCTTACCCTTACAGATCTTGGCTGCTGACTTGGCTCCTGACAAAGCCAGGCACTCTGTAGTATCCCAGCATTGCTCACAAGCATGTATGGGAGCCTGGAATGTGACAGGAAGCAGCTGGAGACCTTTCCTAGTGCTGAACCAAGGGAAGTAACAGGTCAGATTTTCACAGCTCTTCTTTGAGTTGGTTTCATTAGCCACCTGTAGTAATTGCACTGAAACTCTGCAGACAAGCACCATGAATTCACATTAAAACCCAAGAAAACTACGAACGTTATCTACATAAGCAATTATATATTCCATCTGCACAGATTTCTGTATATCACTTTAAATCTGAGCAGAGAAACATGGATGTAGTGCTCAAACACACCAAGGGAAAATTAGGAAGCCTTATTTTTTAACTTGTTTATTCCTGTTGACGTTGTGATTAAAAGCAAACTGACTTCCCAGGATAATGTGTCCTTTCCTTATTACAGCTGGATAGCATCACTTCGCTCATTCAGGCCGCCAAAAATCTAATGAATGCTGTGGTGCAGACAGTGAAGATGTCCTATATTGCATCCACAAAGATTATCAAGATTCAGAGTCCTACTGGCCCACGACATCCAGTTGTGATGTGGAGAATGAAGGCTCCAGAGAAGAAGCCCCTCATTAAAAGAGAGAAGCCAGAAGAAGTCTATGCTGCTGTCAGAAAAGGTTCTGCAAAGAAGAGAATCCATCCTGTTCAAGTCATGAGTGAATTTAGAGGCATAGAAAGAGTGAATTTAGAGGCATAGAAATAGTCTAATATTTTGCCACCTTGTGTGTTACTATCTTGAATTGCTGGTGATTTTTCATTTTTCCCCCACTTATTTAATAATTATATATGTTAATGTTTTGCTTTTCTCTAAATCTGTAAGATAACACTTGCTTAAATTATTTGAAAATGCTGTTGGATTAATTAGAAGCACACAGTTGGAAAAAAACAAAAAGACAACCAACAAACAAAACCCATTTTCTTGCAGTGACAAACTCTCATGGTTTTGTACTGGCCTGTTTTCAACAGAGCACTTTGCTTCATCCTTTCCAGCTACAGCACAGTCCCAAAGTGCATCGCTCAGTGTGCCAGCCTGCCCAAAATCATAGTGCATTCACGAGGCTTTAGGTGCTCCTGTGCCAGGGATGAGTGTGACCACTACTAAACTGCTTGTGTTTTATGATATACAACTTTTTAAACATGGTACCAGATCCCTGATCAGCATCATTACACCATGATCAAGTCATGATTTGATGTGAACTGAGAGTCTGGGCCCTAAACTTGGGTCTACACTGAAACATCTAAAGATATCCTCTTGGCTAAGGCCCAGCCTTGGAAATGTTCTAAAATGTTTGATGAGACACACAACGTATTGTAACAACATGGATTTACTAACATAATAAAAAAATCACTGACTGCAACACAGCAGTGATTACAGCTCTTTAAAAGCCCTTAGGAAGCATTAACATGGATCTGTGTTCTGCTCACTGTGAACCCTAAGAAATCTGCTAACTGTTGTATTTGGAAGTTCAGATAAATCAGTTAACAACAAAACTTCTCTAATTGCTGCACAAAAGAACACACATGAAATGAGTCATTATTCTGAGATCAGGGTGTGAAATGCACATCTTGAATCTTATGAAGGGTGAGATTTTTGCCAGGTAACTGTAGGGATTTAAGTTACTTTTTCTTATGACAGTAGAGTCCTAAATGCAGGGCTGTGCTGGTAAGTGACCTGCTGAATGGCTGACTCTTGTCTCAAAGTACATAATGAAGGTAAAAGCTGTTAGTCCAGACCTCTGCGACATACTTAAGGTAAATATAATATTTCTAAATCCATTTGAATCTGAAATGCACTTGGACAATTTTTTTTTTGAAGACTAACTGCCATGTCATGAAGTTCTCCCAGACTACATTTGTTACTCAAGATATCTTTTCCTGGCAATTCAGTAGATTGCTTGGTATGTTTATTTTTGCATTTGCTAAGGTGAAAGGGCTCCCTCAAAAGCCAGAACTTCATGATGTGTCACTCACTGCTTTATGAGGCAGCTCCAAACTATGGGCTGCTGCTCCTTGTCATTTATTACCATGGTTTGCACAGCAGTGCCCTGACATACCACAGTGCGGGCAGCAAAAGGAATCATAAATGGTGCCTTTCCTCTTGGGTGCTGCTCTGTTTCTAAGCTCAGGATGGTGGGGCAGTATAATTTCTAGGCTGTTAATTAAGGAACCCTGTGAAACCTATAGTGGTCATGAATTAAAAATTTTCAGGATGATTATTCCACCTTCCCTAACTTTGCTGTCTCTTAAATGAAACAAAAGGGAAGTTTGGAAGAAAAATCACCTCTTGCCAACTCAATTTCCCTCCAGTATGTTTGCATGAAGATTTTAGTAATATGTATTGGGCTTTGCTACTCCCCGTAGGGTGATAGAGCCAGCAAGTGAAATGACTTTGTCAGCTTTGTCAGCTGACTTTGTCAAGTGACCTTGTCACCTTGGTTGGGGGGGTGTTACTGCCTTTAAACCCTCATGTCTCTCAGGATACAGGTCACCTGGAATGCCAAGCACTTGTAACTAATACCTTGTTATTGTATTATTAATAAAAAAGCATGTACACCACTGATAAAAGGTCTTTAGTCTTGTGGGAATTTTTTTTTTCCAATGTGTCTCATCTTTGGTGTCCAAAACCCAGTTCAAAAGCCTGTCAGGTTTGCTAATAGGAGCATCAGCCTTCCAACACACCACATGTACTCTATTAGTCTGCTTTAAGTGAGAGTTTTTCTAGCATTAGTATCACTAAAGCACAGTTTATTGCTTAATTTAATGCTCCTTCCTGCAATGCCAGTCACTACCCTTCTCCTGGCTGGTACTCAGTCACCAGTTTGATCTCAACATAGGAATTTATTAGGTAAAAAACAACCTTCTAAATGAACAGGAAAATCAAAAACCACTGCTGGATTTGGAGACGAGCCAAAAGAATGATAAGTTAATTATATCTAGACTTTTTCTCTTGAATAAAGTTCAATCCCAAGTGAAAACATGAAGTTTATTCCTCACAATGGAGGCAGAGGGATAAGAAATCCTGGAGCTGTAAAAAGCCCAGTATATGAGCTCATTACCTCCTCAGTGAAGCAGGGAACCACCACTTCCCTACCACTACTGGTAGTTCTGAAGAAGGATGTACTGCTCAGTGTTTCATTCAAAAGCAGCTACTCAATTCATCCTGCAGTCTACTCATTCCTTCCCAGCCCCAGCTTTCAGAGTGTAGCTTTTCACTCTCTTCCTGCTTTTGCTCTGTGTTTGCACCATATCCGTGGTATACCAGCCTTGAAAACTGTACTCTCACCTGCAGCTTTGAGAGGCTTTCCCACCTCAGCAGCTTAGATTGTTTCATTTGCCTGCCTTGGTCTCTCCCCATTATCACATTATGGAGTAATGATGGATGATTGAAGGCAATTTGATATAAAAAATTTTCACTAGAGCACTTAAAAATGAGACTATCATTGTTGAAGCACATTAGTACAAGAAGACAGATTTGCATAATTTTTTTTTTTTAATAAACAGCTTAGTTGTGTCACTCTGCTCTTATTACTGCTGCTGTTGCTTCTTTTATTATTTACCAGTTCTAATTTGCAAAGACCAGCTTCTGACACTGCAGATTGTGCTGAGCATATGTCCCAGTTTAAATGAGACAAGGGTCTTTTGCTGAGGATGGGTTAGGAGAAAAGACCCAAACTTCTCTTTCTAAGCAATTATAAATCCAAAATTAGGAGGCTTCAATTGAAGGAAAACAAATTATGGAAAAAGGAAAATATCAGCCCTTTATTAAAAGGTATATGTGTCTTAACAGAAACACAAAAAAAACCCAAGTAAAACAACCAAACAACACTCCTATACCCACAAATAACCCCTTCAAAAACAAACCGATAAACTGGCAAAAGAGTAAAACAGTTCAGTTTTTTGCACCCTTTGGTGCAATTCCAACCACAGTCAGCAGGGGGTGCTGTCGGGTCACCGGAGATGTAGAACTTGTAATGTCCTGTAGCATTCACCAGGCGGCGCTGTGGGATCCCTGGTCACTGCCGCATGGGATGGGGGAAAAACAATTCCCTCCAGGTATGTTGGAGGGAAAAAAAAAAAAACAAACCAAAAACCAAAAAAAAAACCTCGGTTCCCCTTCCCTTCCCACACTGGGAAAGGAGAGAGGGAATGGAGGGGGAAAGGGGGAAGAAAAAAACAGCAATAAAACAGAAAGTTCTCCCAGTGGAAGAAAACGCACGATCTTCAGCTAGTTAGGGTTCGCTTTAAGCAGGGCCTGCAGCCAGCAATAGCTAAACAGAGAGCAGTAGCAAACTCCCCTCTGACAGAAAAAAAAAAAAACAGGCAGCGTCTACAGCTCACAGCAGGTCCCAAGCCCACCAGCACACCAGCCTCTCCTCCCAACTTGCGTGCCAGCCACCCCCCCAGGCCACTGAAATTTCTCATCCCCCCTTGCCCCGGAGACGAGAAAAAAAAAAGTAGACTTTAGATCCTTCATCTGCCTGTTTCCTAGGCGACTGATCTCTTGCCCATTAGTGGACCGAGCCTATTCTTTTGTTCACCTGATGACCTATACACAGAGCACACACGGCAGGGGGAAGGGAAAGAAAAATTCCTTGCTAAAATCGGAACTATGACAGCATAGCTTGCCATTACTTCAGCATTGCCTTGACTCAGTGAGCCATTCCTGGTATGCAAGGGAGATTGGCTGGGTTTTGAAGGGAAGGTGCACTCACAGCAGTGTACTTTTTCCCCCAGCTTAACCTGGGTACCACTTAGGAACCTCTGCAGCTGCATCTCTGCTGAAGAACACAACAAAGCAACCTGGGATCACGATGTTTTAACAGAATTTAAGAAAATCTCTTTTTGAAAGGTGGTTTACATCCTTTTTTTTTTTCTCTTTTTTTTTCTTTGAGTCCACAATTGAAGCATTTGAGACAAATTAGGCAAAGAATAACAAAAGCAGTCATCTGAAATTGTCCAATAGAGACAATAAGAGCCTATCAGTAGAGTAATTAAATAATAATTGAAGATCAAGCAAATGATACAAGGCACTTCATTTTTTATTTCCCTGGGAGATCATTAGAACTGGCTTAGTCTTTCTCCTAAGGTGGTTAGTGGGCTTGTCCTTTTGCAGAACTAATTCTTAAAGGGAAGAAAATACACTAGCACTGTTGATTAAAAAGTCATGGATTTTGTGTTGTGTTGCTTCACTGAAAAATATCACCTTTCAAGTAATAAACCACAGCTTTGAGGAAACTCCTTTTGGCATAAAGAAAAACAAAATACCTCCAATGCAGAAATGGCAATCAAACCATGAAAATGCTTTAAAGCCCCTCTTGTCTGTGTTCAACAGAAGAAACGTGCTACTCTTGTCCAAGGAATTGAAAGCTGAGGGACTAATTTTTTACTCCAGCATACAAGCAACAGTTGAGATGAAAGCTTGCACTACAAGAGGTGGATCTAGCAGTTTTATGTTTAAGGAGTTTTTTACAGAATAGGAAATATTCATGTTCTACTTCCTGATGGTGAAAACAACTGTATTTAAGCAGGATGGAGACTACAGAGATGCCCTGTCTGCAGGATGATGCTTTCTCTGGACTCTCAAGTCTTTTATCAGCCTGGCCATTTTAGAGCCATTGACCTTTCAGCTTTGGTTCTTTATTTTCACAGAAGACAGCAAATGATTCAATAGCAGCTGAGAACAGTCTGGCAGCTCATTAGCTGTGGGGCAGCTTGGCTTTCTCCTCTCTCAGGGAGGCAGAATGTTAAAGGAGCTGCTGCTAAGTGCTCCATCAGGCCTACTGGTATGTGCTTGGGCTGTTTAGTTCCCAGAGCTCCCACACATCCAAAGTGCAGGACAGAGTGCCATGCCCAACCAGCCAGCATGGTAATCTGTTCTGAGCTGAGAGGATGGGAGAAAGGAAGAAAACTAAGTTTTTTGTATTTTTGCATCTTCTCTGATGGAGAGAGACAGTCATTCAAAGGAATGAAAGCAGAATTTCCCTGGAGTGAAGGCTTTACAAGCAGTAAGGAAAAACAGCAAAAGGCTCTTCTATGCTTTCCATTCCCTCTACAAACCAAATCTAGTCCTCTCTTTTCTCTGTCTTAAACTTGCTCCCAAGTGCAGATGAGCTAAATATAGATTTTGCATTATCCACCCAGTTGTTACCTTACAGAAACTGAAGCACACACTGCAAACTTTCCTAACAGCAAGTTGCACTGATTATTTTCTATTACTTTTATTTGAGGTACTAAGGACCTCACCCCCAGCAAGCTGCAAAGCGCAAACCCTCATTGAGGTCTCTCAGAGCTTGACCAAGCAGCAACCAAGAGAAACAGGGAGTTAACCATTCCCACTGCTTCTTGTGTAAATATTCAGTGCAAAATGCTATGTTGTTTGTACCATATTCCTCTGCTCAGCAGTGACTGTTTCACAGCCATAGCTAAGCCTTCTACTAAAGGAAAGGAACCAGCCTCGCAAATGGAATGTTCTGTGTAGATGGTGTCTAGTCACACAAACATTCAAACTGTCTCGGCAGGTTTTCTCTTTAAGCACCAGCAGCTGAGGCCTTACACATTTGGGAGGCGGCTGCTTTCCCAGCTTTCTGTGTTTTGCCCTTCACTGTCAGGTGTGGGAATGGGCTTGCTTGGACCAACACCTTTTGTAAGTGTGCATTGTCTGACACACCATGACCACATAGTGTGGACTCTGTTTCATTCAGAGAAGCCCCAGCTCATATGATGTTCAGGAATTAAATTGGGGGTGGGTCCTCAGTTGCTTCACAGAGGTGCTTTTATGAAAGATTAGCAAAAAAAAAAAAAAAAAAAAAATCCATTCCCCACAACTTCCCAGCATTATTTGTACCCACCTGTCCTATTCCCTTCTGATCCACCTTTTAATTTCCCTCTATTCTGTTCTCACATCACTGTGATGTCTATCCTGTCCCTCAGTGTTAGCTTCCTGTCCCGGACTCTGCAACTTCTTTACCATCAGGACAGCATACAAGTTTTCAGCACCTCCACCCCCGTGCCTCAAGATCCTGTTTCACTATTTCTTCTTCTCAAAACACTACAAGGGAAGAACAAGGACAAATGGTGTGTGGCCAGCTCAGCAGCCAGTTAAATCAGCACAACTCTTCTGAGTTCAGTGGGAAAATATTCCCTTGACAGTAGTTACTGTAGTCCTTCTTCTGCAGCAGCTCTCTAAAAATGTTATCCCTCATTCAGATGGGCCAAGACTGATCTGTCACCTTGAAGTTTGCTTTTGAACAGGTAGAAAGCATGCCACCAGCAAAGAGATATGCTCCCCATAAGAAAATATGTCTTCCTTGCCCTTTCCTCTTGCTGCATTTTTAACAACTTCTCTTTATTTAGTCATGTCAGGGACAACTTTAAAATACCAAAATACAAAATATGATGGTTATTAATACAGCACTCCAAAGGGCAAACAGCGTATTGGTAGTGTGAACTATTTGAGTCACATGGGTGAGGATGGCACATCCTCCAGCACTCTATTATCATCCAGCCTGGGCTGAAGACTCTATTAATTTTCTGCATCACCAGCAGCTGAGGACCAGAGCTGACAGCCAATAATACATGAGGCCACTGCAAGCAAAATCCATGACAAACAAACCCTCTCATCACTTCCTAAAATATTAACAGCAGAATAGAACAGATAGAAAATGCACAACAAAAGAAGGAATACAAAGAAAACTGTTCCTGAGTGTAAGAGTCCTTACAATATTGCTTTTCATTTACAGAATATTTCCACTCCCAAGCAACTCTCTTTTTCACTGCTAAGTGGATTCTTAGGGTCTGAATGTGCTAAAATGAATTCATGTGCTTTGATTTTCCAAGGTATCAAAGCAGAGAAAGTGAGCAGGTTGTAGCAAGCGTGGGTAAAGCCCTTCTCAAATCTTTGTTCACGAAGCCTAGCCATGATGATGACTTATCACATGTAATACATCCTCCACTTGTGACTTGGTGTAACGTTGAGTTTGAAGGATACCGAGATTGAAAACCAAGACACCGCTGAAAGCTCAACAATAAACCCAGTATTTATTACAAAAGTGGCTAAGTAAATGGGAACCTGAGAGACAGGAAAGGAGAGGAGTGAAATAAGACCTCAGTGAAACCCCCACTCACACAGGTGTGTTTTACGAGGTTGTCAGAATAACCAGAATTTCCCATAGCAGAGGCTGCATCCTCGGAGTGTCGGCAGGCTCACAAGATGGTGGGTGTCCCCACAAAGGCAACGTTGTCCTTCATGTGACACTTCAGAGCCCTGAGCACAAGCCACCTGCATTTTTTATCCAATTAGCCGGTGATGTCTACCTGGGCTGGTGTGGCAGCCAGAGGCCTTTGGTCGCTCCCCCCATTATGTGAGTGCACCCCTTCAGCACATGCAGGAGAACTTTGGGATTCCCTTCGCACTTGCAGTGTTTCACTCAAAGGGGTCTTATCTATTTGGGTTTGGGGGCTCTACTTCCTCTCTTCTCTTCAGTTTCTCCTTCAAATGTCCTCTACAGACAAGGAACCAACCACAGAACACCAATTAAAACAGTTTATACAATAAACTCTCTCTCCAAAGACAAGGCTCTTGTTTACCAGTGAACTTGGCAGGCAAAGAACAAAACTTTCACAGGTGGCTGAGCGAAACATAGATGAAAAAAATGCCAGCGTTCCCCGATACACTTGGGCATTAAGAGATATGTGTCATTCTACAAAGGGTCTCCTGCCAATTAATTCTGGTTGGCTACTCACTGGATAAAACAGTATGTCTCTTTTCTTAACAAAAGCATGTTTTTATGTGTTTTCTTAACAAAAGACATATTTTAAATGGGAGTATTTGTGAGAGATTTTTTAAATGGCCCCTTTTCTGGCCAAATCTTGATTCCTCATCCAGAAACCTCATACACTGTTACTGCAATCTCTTTTTCCTTAAACAAGGTATCATCTAAAGAAGACTGGTTATCCAACCACGTCTAGATATAAGACCCACACTTTGGCATCAAATTTACCACCAAGTATCTAAAGGTTCCAAAGTTTATTTCCAATGAAGGAAGGCTGAAAAAGACACTCAAAACTTAAAGACTACACTTTTGGAGTACTAATTAAATCTTATTAT
This sequence comes from Empidonax traillii, assembly GCF_003031625.1. NCBI lineage: Eukaryota > Metazoa > Chordata > Aves > Passeriformes > Tyrannidae > Empidonax > Empidonax traillii. The sequence continues at coordinate 106,822 of NW_020955967.1, read as the reverse complement.
CACTGGTGTTTGACTTCTATATAAGCAGACCACAAAAACTCAAAAGGAATATTCTGCCTAGACAATGGATACAGACTGAGTTAAGCAGGCATCGTGCCAAGTTACTGGATAACATGGTAGGCTTTTCATTTCTTTTTTGGTTTGATTTGTTTGTTTTTTTTTTTCTACAGATTCATTCAGTTTGTTGTAATGAAAAAAGGAATTACACATTTTAGATATAGTTTTCCGTCTAACGTGCAAACTTTAGGTAAAATGTTAGGTAGGTCTATGTATTCTACATGGACTATACAAATTTCATACACAAATAAAGTAAACACAAAGAGAGGAAGACCACATGCACACACTGCAAACCATTTGCCCTTGATCTGGTTGCCTTAATGCTTAGCTGAGTTTTGCCTTGGCGTGACAAAAATAACTATTTCTCTATCATTTAACCTATTTATATAATTATATAATTTACTTATTATTATATAATTTATCTCTATTACAACACACGTTAGTAATACATTCATACTATAATTCATAAAGTATGAGTAACACAAATGTAATTATTGTTGATATCAATAAGTAAATATGTTCATAATTAAATATATATATTTATCTAATTATGTAACATTTAGCTACTGATAAACTAAATTTGTTAAAATTCATAGCCAGGATTATCAGAAATATGTGAATCTAACCTTAGAAAAGTGCAGCATTTCCATACTCAGCCTCAATTTTCTGGTTTTGAAATAATCTGACAGGAAAAAAAAATGCAGCTTATGGCAAAAGTATAGCAACTGCATCTAGTCAGTCAGAAAGTAAACTGGAACTTAAACCCACAGTACACAGAACACAGAAGAAATATGTGTACAAACCTTTCAAGAGTTTGAATAGAATATTCATATTTAGTAAAATATAAAAAAGTGAATCAAGACAACCTCCTGGATAATGTTGCCTAAATGGCTGTGGGGAAAAAAAGACTCCAAGCCAAATTAGGTAGGAGATAAGGTAAGGATGTAAAAGGCTTTAATGAGCCCCCAGGCTTTCTGGAATACCCCCAGCACACGCTCTAAATACAGATGTTCACAGTTTTTATAATGATTTTCACCCAATCCCCGTCCAGCCATCACCCAGGTTCTGCCCCTGCCACGCCTCTTGGAAATTGGGTCTAGGGGCATTTTGGGATCCCCTCTTCTTCACCTTCATCTTCCTCAAAGCACGTAATGTCTTTGGAGGCCTTCCAGAATTCTAGGCCTGAAGGCTGTTGAGTCTATGGCTGTATCTTCTTCTGTAGGGTTAAGATGTTCCCTATAATTCCACCTTGAAAAAGAGACAAAACAGGCCAGTGGAATTTAGGGGAATTGATATGGGAATGGGTAACAGGGTTTTGAGCTGGTGTGTTAAAGGGTAAAGGGATAATACGCTGCTACTCTAAAATCTACATTTACTACATAACTACTTCTAAAATCTACAAAAATTAAAAAATCAGAACTCCAAGGTATCAATAATGATGAGCTCTATTTCCACTGCAATCATCTTTGCCTACCTGCAAACGTTCTACAATCCCATGCAGTTTCAAGACAAGGAGTAGTTATGTTAATGAGAGTGACTAAGATGCTTAACACCGCACTGGCGACCTGTCACTACTGGGGTTCCACAGGGCTCCATCTTGGGCCCTGTGCTCTCCAGCATCTTCACCAATGACTTGGATGCAGGACTGGAAGGGACACTGAGCAAGTTTGCAGATGACACAAAACCCTGCAGAGAGACCTCGACTAATTAGAGAACTGGGCAATCACCAACCATAGGAAGCTCAACAAGGGGAAGTGCTGGATCCTGCACCTGGGATGGGGCAAGCCCGGGTGTATGGACAGGTTGGGAATGAGAGGCTGGAAAGCAATGCCAGGAAAGGGACCTGGGGGTCCTGGTTGACAGCAAGTTGGCCATGAGTCAGCAGTGCCCTGGCAGCCAGGAGAGCCAACCCTGTCCTGGGGGGCATCAGGCAAAGCATTGCCAGTCGGGCCAGATTGTCCCACTCTGCTCCGACCTGGGGAGGCCTCACCTGCAATACTGGCGCAGTTTGGGGCACAGGTAATATATAAGAAAGATATTAAGTCATTAAAGAGCGTACAAAGGAGGGAAACAAAGATGGTGAAGGGCCTTGGCGGGAAATGAAACCGTGTGAGGGGTGGCTGAGGGGACTTGGTGTGTTCAGCTGGAGAAGATGAGGCTGAGGGGAGACCTCATTGCAGTTACAACTTCCTTGTGAGGGGAAGAGGAGGGGCAGGCACTGATCTCTGCTCTATGGAGACCAGCGACAGGACCCAAGGGAATGGCCTGGAATTCTGTCAGGGCAGGTTTAGGTTGGATATTACAAAGAGTGTTCAACCCAGAGGGTGGTTGGGTGCTGGAACAGGCCCCCTCCATTCAAGAGATTACATCTGAAACAGTTACTATGAATCAAAACCATAATCTTGACTAAAAATAATAGAGTGTAGGCAACCCTGCCAATAGAATTAAATTCAAGACTTAAATCTACCAGCTATTCTGGGTTCACTTCTCTTGTCCTAGACCTCCTCTATTCTATTTTGCATTTTTCAGTTTGTCTGTAAGACAGTGCCTATCACTGGATATTCCTAGATATAGTTCTCACAATAAAATGGGTTATGCTTGTTATCAAAACAGAAGTTTGGTTTTTTGGAAATTCAGTACCTAAACAGACTCAGAATCACTAAGACCCCTTAGAGCTGGGCATCTAATGACATAACATGAAAACAATGGAATTACAAACCAGAAGTTAAGTCAGTGTTTCCCAAGGATGCAAAGAAAGTGCTGTTTTTCTCCAGAAATGCCTCTGAGAAAACCCATCTCTTTATGGAGTTCCTTCTACATGAGCCCACTTTGTATTGAGCATTTTGAGGCCACCAATTATCAGCACACAGTTAAGATTTTGAAAGTAACCACCAAACTCTTTCCTAAATGCACTTCCTCTGAATTGCTCTGTAAAGATGGGATTCAAGGGACACATTTCTTGTGGAAAATAGGAAAAAGGCAGTGTTAGGACTACCACATCCTTAAGTACTGTATAGCAAATACCCTAATAAGCAAACCTGCCAGAAGCAGGACAGGAATCAGATCACTTTACTATGCTTTTAGTACTGCTGTTATTTATACAGCTCCAGTATTTATCTGAATCCTATCCCTGCCTCTGGAGTAAAAGGTCTTTCTCCCTCCTGTCAAATCCATATGATCCTGCCCTCCTTCTTTTCTAACCTTGCAGAAGCAGATAGATGTAAACTTCCCATATTTCTTCAAGAAATGTTTTTTCCCTTACAGATAGGCCTCCATAAATAAATAAAAGATCCACTGACCAGCTTCAGCCTAATTTTAATCATTCACAACACAACCTCCCCAGCAGTAAGACTTCAACTTTCTTGTTTTACTGAAGTGGCAAGCTGTTTTGGCAAGCTGTGTTAATTGCCCACTGTAAAGCCTAAAGATTGTGATATCTAAAGGGAGGATAAAAGAGGGATTAGTAGCAAAATACTAAAGAATTAAAACAGCACATACAGAAGACCTTACAAAGCACTCAAAACCTTAGACCGCAAGCAAGGCAGGCTCTGCTTGCAAAGTCAACAAACTAACTGCAGTTGCCAAAAACTTCTCTCCTCTGATCTATGATTTGGCAACAGTAATTACTTGTTTAGAGAAAAGGTTATTGTCTTTAAACTCCCATCCTTAATCTTGTGTGCTCTGACAACAGATGGCAAACCACGTGTTAAAAAATAAAACGAGAATTTTAGAGAGAATAAAAACAAGATTTTTCCTTTAAAAATAGGAATTCTTCACTGGATCCCTGAAGCCACTGCACTGCAATCTCTTGTTAGATGAGCTAACCCAACAGGGTCTCAAAGAAACCTGAGAGTTATATCATCAAGGGGATAATAAGAAATATCTAAAAGACCTCGGCCACCTCTCTGTCACTGCTTACTTCTGTAGCTGTCTCTGAGTTTCAATATTCCGTGATCACTGAAGTTTAGCTCTTCGCAGAAGCACATCTGATTTTTACTTTTGTTTGTTTGTTTGGGGTTTTAGTTTTGTTTATTTATTTATTATTAGTATTTCTACTTTTTAAAATTATTTTTAATTTAATTCCTTCTGCATCTCTGAGGGAGCCATTTTATTTCTCTCTTAGCCAGATAAATATGGATGTAAGAGATATGCAACACTGTAGGGCAATTTTAAGAAACACCTAGCATAGGAAAAGGGCTATTGCCTATTGCTCTCCATTAAAATGGCAATTTGATGTAGGCAATCCTCCCAAAATCTCCCATGCCAAGCAACCAACTGTGAGCAGATCCCATTTATTTCCTGAGAGGAAGGGAAAGCCCTTCCTCTAGAAGACTTGGGAATCTTACCATGTTTCTCTAACACATGTTAAGGAAGACTGAAAGGAGCTTTCCAAATGTTACTGCCTGCCTGAAGTGAGCAGGAGAACGAAGAGAGATGACTGGAAGAATGTCTCCTCCTGCAGCTCGGGAGTGATCTGTGAGCTTGCACTCAGCCTCCCGCTGCTGCACAGCTGACCTCATGTTCGTCCAGTTTCTAGGAGCAGGAAGGCACCTGAGGGGACTGTATTCCCAGCTTTCAGAGCACAATGCACAACAAAATAACTTTGTATTATCTTCCAGGAATAGAATAATTGGGTAGGAACAGGACAACTGCAGATATTTCATTGTGGGAGTGTAAAATATAGACATAAAAAGGATTCAAACTAAATTCATGACAGCAAAACGAAACCAGTATTTATGTACTCTGTTTTAAAATCAAGAAAATTTTACTGTTTTGTTGGGCCACTTAAGCAGCAGGCCATGACTTGCTTCCCAAGGTGTAGTGTGCATTATTCCAACAGAGGAATGGATTAGGAACAGCTAGACTGGTGTTGTGGTTTTGCTCTGGGTCAATTTGCTTTCACCCCCCCCACACAATTACTATTAGTTGAGAGAAGGTTTATGCAGACAAAAGAGACAGGATTTGGGGAAAATAATATGAATCTTCTAAAGGTAGCAGTGCTGCGAGCTTCCAAGCGAGCAGGAAAGAACGACACATCTATAAGATGCAGATTCAAATCCGCTTTATTATCAGAAGGCTACACAATATATAATCTTTTGAGTCCTGGACATGCGATCACGAGCACAGCATGCTATTATCATTGGTCAGCACACATTGTTCACGCGCCTCAGGCAGTCCATCAATTGGTGGTCTTAAAGCACACATTCCTGGATAAGGTTTCTGTTATCACTGTTTTTCACATCCCACTTTCTGCTGACCTCTGCATTCTTGTAACCGTAAACTTGCTCTTGTTTGTCTAACGGTCAACTCCTGACCTTTTCAGAACTCAGCATATTCGTGTAAAACTGCTAAGGCCCCAACATAGCAGGGATTACTTTTCAGTCTTTCCCCTGCTGAAGGGAGAGAGCGAAAGGGGGGGAAAGAAGCAAGCCCCCCCCCCCCCCTTCACACTTTACTTCTCTTGCTGCAGCTTCAGCTGCCAGCTTTGACCTTGGAGGCTCCATTATCTCTTGGCTGGAATTCTTCCACAGCGGTTTCTCATCCAAGTAGTCAGTCTTTCTAAAGTTTTTTTTCTTCACTCTCTTACAAGAGAGAAAGGGGGGCTTCAGTGCTACACTGGCCCCCCCGGCCCAAGCCAGGGGAGGAGAGGGCCTTGGCCCTCTTCGGGCCCGCCACCTCTCTCCTACATGGCTGCTGCCCCTAATTTCAAGTGTGCAACAAGCCTTCTCTTCCGTTTTCTTAAAAATGTAATTAGCAAAGGCATTACTGAGAGTTTTAATTGGTTTCTTGTCCGGAACTTCACCTGGACAAAAACATTCTCAGCCCCAGGGGCTGGCCGACTGGGCAAAATCACAACAACTGGAAGTATATTGGAACTGTATGAACTCCTGTAAACATTTAAATTGCTGTGTTTTGTGGTGACAAATTAGCCTAGCATGAATGTATACAAAGTACAGACAAGAATGACTTAACTTGGATAAGTGTTTTGCACACAAGACTTTATCTGAACTGATAATATCAGCTTCTGTAATTTTATTTTACTGAAATGGCAACATTTGAAGACTTAGATAAATTAATTATCTACCTCAGTTGAACTTTCTTCTTCCAATTATTTGCTATATTGAGAGACTGAATTTTTATTATAGAATTGGACAAAATGAAGTTTGGAAAATGAGAAATTGAAATGAATCAAAAACATTGATTTTTCCTCTAAAAGTGGATTTTCTCCTGACATCCCTTTCACTTTTTCCACTATCTTTGCAGGATCACTTAGTGCCATATTCAGAAGGCACCTAGCATCTCCAAATCAAAAGAAATTGATTTTTGTACTAACATTTCAGTAGAGTAGCTGAACTACAAATTTTATTCACCCTATTCTGTTTAATACTGTTGGAGGAGGGAGATACTGGAATAAATGAGTCTTTGTCTGTTCTGCCAACATCCACTTACTTTTACATTAACAAGACTGTTCAAGGAATAACCAGATCTATGGTAGGTTTTATGGTTAATTTTTAATATGCACACAATTTATCTAAGTTTTATTCTTTAGCAAGGTTTTTTCCAATTAAGTTTCTTATTTTTTGTCCAGAAAGTGAGGTATAATTTGTGGTCTTGTCTCTTTTTTTTTTTTTCGTGTGAGCTTAGGAAAGCCACTTGGCCTTCCTGAGATTTATCATAAGGCAACACAAATGGCATGATTATAAAATGTATATAATTAATTCCTGTAAAGCAATTCAAAGTAAATGTGAAGAGTAAAGCAAAATAGTCATTTTGACATTGCAACCAGTTTTTAAGGGATGTTTTTACTCCATATGTCAGCATCTTAAATAATTTTTTCTCCTCATATATAGGAATATATAGGCGGAATATATATATATATAACTATATATATAGTTCCTCATGAAAGAAAACATTTACCCCACCATTACTGGGATGTCTTAACTGCTCAGTACTGGAACTAAGTACTAGGAAATTATATTATCACCATACTCATTTTTCCAACTATCCCCAAAATTAAATGAACATTGTTTCACACACATACAAAAAGCATACTAAAGCACAGAGAACTTATTTCAGCTGAAAAACAGCAACATATAAACAAAGCTTTAGAGGAAATCCCTCATAAGATGACACAAAGTAAGGCACAAAGGATGTGCCTTAATGTGATGTGGCAGGGCTGCATTCTCTGATGATTCACTGATGAGTGAACAACAAGTGAGATGTTCTTGCAGTAAAGAATAAATTCTGAGCAATACAGAATAGACTGCAATAATAATAATAATAATAATAATAATAATAATAATAATAATAATAAAATGAAACTCTGGCCTGTTTCGAGGGAGAAGAAGCAGAGGGAGATGGCAGGAATTCAAAGTACTTAATGTTTAGAAAGAGCTTTGAATTTGCTCGTTAAACATACTGAGGAAATGCCCTATTGGTTATAGATTCTATACCTTCAGCACTACAGTTAGCAAACAAAATACTCAGCAGCACCAAAGCTAGAATTGAAAAGGTACTGCAACATAAGAAAGACTGAATCAAGATTAGGAAAAAGCAGAATTATTATTATTATTAATTAATTAATTAATTAATTTAAAAAAAGAAAAAAAGAAAAACAGCTTTGCAAGTCATACAGAGATAAATGTATATAAGAAACCTACCTATGAAGCTGCAAAGTTATATGTCTTTGGGCAACTTGTGGTTTGCTTCATCAGGCTAAGTTCTTAGTGAAAGTACATGGAGTTTTGCTGCACTGTGAAGCTGATGAACAGTACATGACTCATCTATGATAATTAAAATATAGGCAACAAATTTTTAAAATGGAACAGTTGAATTCTCTCAGTGAGAAGAAACATGACTGTATATGAGGGCTGTTAAGTGAAGCCATAAGAAGAACACTTACTTTAGATTCCAGGGACATCTAAAGTCTTGGTTACATGCCAGCGGTGTAACATTTGGTATTTTTGTGAATGAAATGGATATACTGAAGGCTAACCAACTGCATGACAATCAGAAAACAAAACAGAAAAATTCAAAGTTGCCTTGAAAAACTCATAGTGTGAATGCTTACAATGCTATTGTGCCCCATGGAGAACATTGCTGATTGTAAGCTTGTCCAACTGCTTGGAAAGACTTGCTAAGGAAATCCTGTGCCTTTGGTCTTGAAGAGACCAAACAATGAGTGACAACTGGTATCCTGTTAATATTCAATATTAATATGCTTTCTCCTAACTACTGAAGTAGCTGTAGCCAGCTTATGTTCTATTGAAGAATAAAATACATCTACCATGCTTGTTCTAATGATCAGTAGTTTAGAAACTCTGGCTTAAAATAGAACTAAGCTTTCCCACCACTGTTCTAAGAGTTGGATTGATAGTATCTGAGGTGGCAGACTGCTGATGAAATTAATGGGGTTTTTTTGAAAAACTGTAAACCACCCATATTATTAACAAGTTATAAAAGGATTATGTCCTGTTGTCTCTTAAATTTATACAAACCTGTAAATCCTTTAATATATCTCTTACAGATGGTGAGAAAGAGGCTGAGGGTTTCTTATAAATAAAATTATACAACACTTTATCTGTTGCAAGCAGTCTTGATTTAATCCCATAATAGCAATTGAGGCAATGAAAAAACTTTGTATAAAATATTAACTTACTGATTCTAAGCTGTTAAGATTTTTAAACACATTTCCCCCCTCCTTTTTTTTCCAACCTAGTTATTCCTGAGATCAGACATTTTCTTGACTCTAATGCTTCAATTCTCACCTGTTATCTTCAAGTTTTATTTTTATTGAGAATAATATAAAAATGTTTCCGTGCTGGCTATTTTTAATGACTCTTCCTCAAGTAGCCTTTCTCCTTACCAGTCTTACTTTGTTTCAGTGTTACCTCTCCTGATTACTTCTCTCCCTCTTTCTCAGTGCCAATAAATTTCAGTAGTTGCCATATGCAACAAAGCCATATAAACTATGATAAATTTGTGTCTCCAGAAGCACTTTTTTTACCTTATCTGGCTGATAAACCTAAATCCTGAGAGAAATAGAGTGATATTATGGAACATGCACTTCTTTTTAAACTGCAAGAGTTATTTTTATTGAGCTAACCTATATGAAAATTACTTTAAGGTGTATTGTGCCCATAATACAGTCTAAGATAATTCCAGTTAGCCTTTGAGCTCTACATAAACTGGAAGTTTTAGAAACATAAAAATTTCAAACTACCTTTACTTAAACCAGCAAAATGATAAAATATACTAGAAAATTTGAAGGTTGAGAAGGCAGGTGGTGGTGGTGGGAGATTATGTGTGTCTAGATTCAGAGCAGCAGCTTTTGCAGCAGAAATAGTTATTTCAAAGTCAAGACATGTTTCTGATTGTAGTATTACTTGAATACAACTCTGACTTTACTACTTCAATGCACACACCTTGCAAAGTCTAATTACTAAACTGTGAATCTGTGTTCACAGTTTTACCATTCTTCTCTATTTAAATCAGTCCCAATCTTTCTCCAAAAGAATGTGTCTTTCAGTGAGCGAATGGAAGGCAATTTAAGGGGATATTTTCTGCAGACAGAGCTGTACAGAAGTGACTGATGTTGCACTAACATTAGAAGCACTTGTAGGCCAAAGTCTTTCAAGAGGTGAATAAGATGAATAGCCCTGGCTGGAGGGGATAGGAAAAAAACACACGTATATAACTATGGTCATATTAATTTCATTAAAAATATGAATGTGCTGAGTAGACACATGACATCTCAAACTCCCCATTGTAGGATACTTCTGCTCAATGCAGCAGAAATGTGAGATTTCCACATCCTGACTCACACTGATCTTACCCTCGGAGAAGGCAGGGTTCTTTTCCATCCTTTGCCAGGTGGCAATAGTAAAGCTAAAACAAAATTTAAAGCCTGGTCAGATGTGTAATGAGTACTTTACTGAAATTTCACTGGAAATGATCCCCTCTGCAAGCAATCCTTAACATCTATGGAGAGTTTTGCCCAAGACACTTGAATGCCAAATGGATGGCTAGATAGTTTGCCTGACCTTCTTCACAAGTCATCTACTGAACTTCTCTGACTATTCCTCCATCAAAACTGTAACTTCTGGTTAAGCTGATTCAAAAGGTACACCCTCTGCCTCCTTTGGTGAGGAAGTAATTTTGGTGGATCTGGAAGGAATACTTGAGAAAGCTGTCTTTATCACTGTGGTGGTTTTAATCTAGGCCTTCCCTGGTTACCAGTTTGTAACCAAGGAAGGGGCAGTGTTCCCAGTATTCTGTACGATTTTTACGTAAATTGTGGTATAAATAAGAGGGGAGAAGCGGCCTTTGTTCTTCTTCTCTTCTGCCGAAGTTCGGGAACAGTGGGTCCCTGCATTGGTCTCGTTTACCTAAGGCTGAGGCCTGCAGCATCCACTGACCTGCCATGTGGAAGCTTGGAGAGTGCTGTCAGTGTCTGCCAATCCTGCTTTCTAAGGGGCATGGTGAGATTTGTTTTACTAGTTATTTTACTAGTTCTCGGGTTTGATTGCGCGTATCTATTCAGTGTCCCTTTTTGTTTCCTTTTGTCCCTTTTTCCCCTTTCCCTATCCCTTCGGGGGGTGTTTGGATTCCCGTTTGCTGTGTACATAGCATCTTAACTGTAATATACATAAAATATTTTTTTTATATAACTAGCTTGATTTTCAGGTTCTTCAATTTGCATCGTTTTTTTCCTTTGCCCTGGGGGAAGTAGAAAGGGGGGAAGAGAAGGGCTGCTGCTGGGAGGTTGGGCATTTGGCAGGAAGCCAAGTCTGAACCATCACAATCACCAAAGACTAAAGATTCTTGCTAATTTGTCTTCTGCCCACACATTTCTATAACCTTTGAAATTTAACCTGCTTGTACTGGTGGTACTTCTCACAAACCGCTACACCTTTTCTGCCAGACTTTTGTTGGATAGATCAGGCACTTACACCATTAACAATTATAAGTATTATCATGTATAACTTAAAAGATAAGTTTCTTGTATAATAGTCGCTCACGGTCTCTCTGGTTCCAGTTCCTCTAGTTCTTCTACACACTCTTACAGAGCATTTTAGATGTGAAATATTTCCTTGATATATCTTCATACAGGACCAATAGCAGACTGAACAGGAGGCTTAAATCACCTCTCTCCCATCTAACCTTGCCTTACATCTGGGAGCTGGTCAGTAGTAAGATTGTTGTGAGGCCTTTGCTGTTCCTAAACAAAGCCTCATGCAAGGACATGATTCTTTCACTGGTTATTTCCTTCTGTAAGGAATGGTACTATACGGTACTGTCACTGCAGCAGAGCAAGCACCACTCTGCAATGAAAAGGACAAACAGGTCACAGCTCTTCAAGCTGTTGTTCCAGATTTAGACAATCTCCCGGTCACCATTTCTTGAAGTCTTTTTGTAACCCAAATCCACTCGGAGTTCATTTTGAAAAAGCAAATGAAAGCTGAGTGCACATGGCAGTGCAGATGGGTACCCCTGCACAGCACAGTGCCCACGTGCTTGTGGTGTGCTGTGCCTGTGCTCACACCTCCTGCCTCTCGGGAGGGCTCAGGGGCTGCAGTGAACACCAGCCTGACACAGTCAGCCCCAGCTTCTCTGCAGCATGGACCACAGTGATCTTCAATGCCAGCACAGCCAAATCAAAGCCCTGTTTGCCTCAGACAAGGTATTCCACATGTGCATGCTCCCTAGCATTGATTTTATAATCAATAACTAAACATTCTTAATTTACATTGAAGGTATTTTTTAAAAATATAGTTTGTCCTCAAGTTTTTGCAATAATTGATCATTTTACTTTGATGAATGAGAGATCTAGGAATTCTCTCCTACAACAAAAAGACAAAACTATCTGATAAGTGTTTTTCTGCATATAGATAATAGCTTGGACAGAGGAAAGAGTAAAAGATTCCTAAAGTATTCAAAATATGTTATCTTTAACTGCTGGGTGTTCAAATCTAACAAAGGTCGGATAAATTGTCTTGACTGCAAAGAATTGGTGACTTAAGTTTGCATGGCAAGGTTTGGGTGGCAGGGTGGCTTCTGTGAGAAGGTACTGGAAGCTTCCCCTATCTCTGATGGAACTGATGCTGGTTGGCTCCAGGATGGACCCACTGCTGGCCAAGGCTGTGCCCATTAGCAACAGTGGTAGTGCCTGTGGGATAATGTGGTTAAGAAGAGGAAGGAGAAAACTGCACAACAGCAGATGGAAGAGAAGAGTGAGAATGGTATTTGATGACCTTCTGAACCAGCAATTCTGTTTTGTGAAGCAGAAAATTACCTTTTCTTTACAGTGAAGAAGCCAATGTGTGTGTCTCATTTCATGCCAGACTGTCCTGACATATAAGCAGCAGAAAACTTGAAAATAATGTGTCCAAGCAGCTATAAGAGCAGAGCACAGTTTTTCAGCAGAATCTGTATCAGAAATGTCTCACAGGTTCTGATTCTTATTCATACTAAGATATCTTTAAATTGCTTCAGGAGTGCCAAGAGCTCACTCATGTCTGAAGGTGTAATTCATACTCTTTGGTAAAACACCCAGAGCCTGCATTGAGATTCCCACTGAGAGGAAGTGCTTCATCTTTGGAACCCTGACAAGGGGTTTTTCAGATCATACTGCTCTAAATGATTGGCCTAATATTTTGTTCTACTGCTATTGTTAGTGCTTCTCTAGATCCTGAATCTTTATGGGCAGATTCATAATCTTTTATTAAAATAGCATAGAATACTGGATCAGCACATAGTGATGTTTATGTGGAATAGGTTTTTTTGGGGTCCTTCCTATACTGTTACCTTTCCCAATAATGTAAGTTATTTCTCCTGCTGAATGTTATTCAACTCCTCCTGCAATTTAAGTTGGAATAAATAGTGTCTTGGACCCTGGAATATGGGCTTTCCAGGTGTAGTGTGTGTCATATGAAAGACACTGGGTTACCTGTAAGATTTATTCCAATGCACTCCGTCCCAGTTTGCTTCTCAGTAGGTGGCATCACCCACAGCCTTTCTTGTGCCTTACTTAGCTGAAGTAAATAAAAGAGATTATGCTTAGATTAGGCTGAATTTTGAAATAATATATATGTTTGTGCTTGGAGGAAATACTATCTTTCTCCCATGCTGAACAGAAATGGAAGGAAAGTAAATGAGTGGAAATGGTAAAGATGAGCACTACACTTCTATTAGAGATGGACTGAATCTTCTTATTCATGCTCAATTGTTGGCAGATGGCTTTATGTATTAAACTGGACAAGAGAGCATTACAGACAGCATGGCATCAGAGCTGTGCAAATGGAGACAGCTCAGGCAGGAGCTTGCTACAGTTTGAGGAATGCCTGAGTAAAGAAAACCACTCTGTCTCAATTAGAACAGTAGCAGTACAGTGCAGAGACAAAGCCCAGGGTCAGGCATTGTCACTGCAGACTGAGCATTAGATATCTGGTACAGTCCATACAATACCTTTCAGCTCCTTACCTAGTACAGGAGATGTGACTTTTTATTAATCTGAGCATCACAAAGAGAAAACAGCTCTTTGAGCAAAGATCAGTCAAAGAGGGAAGATCCTGAAGCAGGACAATTACCTTCACTTCCTTCCTTCTTAGATAAATAGATCTGACTGCTGATCTCATCTCCTGGAATTTTGTTTCAGTGCTTAAACAAAAGATTATTTCTTTATTTCTGTGTGTAGTTGAATAGCAGAGCACCATCACAATTCCTGTCACTAATTCCTGCTTGTTTTCAGTACAAGAACTTTCTGAAAGTTCCTAATTTCAGAAAACAATTTCTCCTTCTTGGCAGAAACCTTTAATGATATTCACCAGTGACTTCCCCCTCTTTGGAGTTCCAGTAAATTAGCAGGTTTGAGATGTCAGGGGCATTTTCCTGGCTGTCTCAGTTGCAGTGAGTGCAGTAATGGGTTTTCAGTGTGCTGTGATCAGTTTATGGTTCACGCTTGACATGAAGTGGCTTTGGGCCAGCTAGAGTAAGAGCCAGTCTTTTCTGGTCTTCAATGCTTTTATGTATTTTTAAAATCTGGTTGGCCAAGGCTGACCTTTGAAAGCTTGAAAGTATTCCTAGTGTATTTGGTTCATTTCATAACTTTGGTAATTTTAATTTCTGCTCACAGTACTGAAGACAAGCACATTATCCTTTGAGCAAGCAAATATTTTCAGTGCTATTTCAGTTATTTTTAACTTGTAAGGATCTGGGTCTTCCTCATGGTTCCTGAATCAGAGAAACTTGTAGATATTGGTCACTATGGTTTCTGCCAAAAAGTCATAAAAAATTTGAGAGTAGTAGTAGCTGCAGTGATGAGCAGAGACTGTTGGGAAAAGCAGGCAACCTCCCAGTGAATCCATTATGAAGTGCTCATTTTTCAGACACCAGTACTTCTCTCTTGTTTATACATAACAATAATTGTGTATCTGTTGTTGTCAAGAGAAAAAAGCATGTATTATGGGAGCAGATGGTGGAGCTTGTTTTTGTTCTTGTTGATTAAGTGGAAGGTTCAGAAACTATTTCTTTTTTAAAGACCTGTACTTTCTGGTGAGAGTGCTGGGTAAGCCTGTGCAGTGTTCTTGGGTTTTAATACACGACATGGGATTGAAAAAAATTGAGCTATTAGGTAAAATACCAAGTCTCTTAGGAATCTGTCTTTTTAACCCTTTTTTCCACAAAAATAACAAGCAGCAACTACTTACAACTGTTTTGCTCAATATTTAACCGTTTCTTTCAAGTATACTTATCATGAGTTAATATGATTGTCAACTTCCTGGCCTATTTTTAGTATAAATTGAATTATTGCTGTGTTCCTGTGTTATTTAACCTGCTTGCCACTTAGAGTCAGCACACAGTTTGAATTGGAGCATGCTCCAGCTTTTAGGAATCTGTTTTTTTATGCATGTTTTCAACAATCTTTTGCTTAGAAAGCTTAAATCCCGTTCATTTCAGTGAGAACAAAGTGTGTGTTTCAGTATTCTTAAAGCCTATGGTTGTCATTACAGGAAATGGTCATTAAAGGAGGTTGCATTTCTAATGCTGGCATTATCTTGGGTTAAAATATAATTATAGAATTACTGGGAGAAATTACTTCAGTAGTACAAGTGAAAGATATACTAATGAGAAGGTGTATTAGGTAAAATTACAAAAGAAAAATCATAGGTGGAAACAGCAGAGTATTTTCATTTTGAGTTAGCATTATTTATAACAAAGTGTGTTTTCTCTTGCAAACTACCTGTTTTGGCTGGGAGGGAATACATGTTTTTTAAATAGTTTTATACATACAAGTAAGGCAACTAATTTTTTCTTCCAAGGTTAGCTAGACAGTGTTTTAAGTAGGAAAACTCAGTTTCTATTTCAGTTTTTAATTTTTTCTGTTGAAATGAAAACTGTATCAGAATATTATCAGGTATTATAAGCTAGAAAGCAAAAGTTGTTTTTTAAAATTAGTATTAATAATGGGCATAAATATGAGGAAAATAAATAGATAATGTGTGATAATTTACAAAATGTAATATTCTGTAGTAATTTGATTTTTTGGAAAAGCATTTCCATCTAAGAAGTCATTTTCTATGGGAGACGGGAAGGTGGACTATTGTGCTGCTTCCTATCATTACTGAGCAGCAAGGTCCATTCACACTCACAAAGAATGCTATTATTTCTCATGTCCATATCTTAAATGGGGTTTAAAATAGGTATATTTTAAAAAAATGCATGCATGGGAAAAGTTTTCACCTATACACATGCATCCATTTTTAGGTTCCTCTTTTTTTATGGCTTTTAGTTCTTCTGCACCAACTGCTTGTGTTCCATGGCAGCAAAAAAGTCCTCAGAATGGATGGTTATTCTGCTCTTCTGGGGGGAAACTGCCTGTAAGGCGGTGTTTTTACTGAGGTTTTAGTTAAATTACAGATGTTTCATTCTATTCTTTATTAGACTAATCTGAGCCATGTGTATACCATATACAGGTCCAGAATAGAAACAGTGTTTTATTTTTTCCCAACACTTTTTAGCTTTATATGCTATTAAAGTGACTATTAAAGTGACATCCCATAACTATACATACAAAAAAGAAGTGAAACTATGTATTATTAGTGGCATTTTGGACAAAAAAAGACAATAAACAGGAATGCTTTTCAAAGTCCATCCAACTTCTGCACGCATTCTGGTATACATGAAAAGTAGTACATATATTTGAGAAAAAAATCCCTTCTTACATTACTTCCCAGGCAGGAACCTTTCATGGCATGTAGTCAACTAAAATTAGGGTTTCATGGCAGTTGGTGGAGGGTTTGTTTTGGGTCCCTCTGTTATGGAGAAGTTTCCTCCCATTTTCCCCAGCTGAAGAACAATTCTGGACCAAAGCTTTTCTGCTATAAGGAAGTCCACTATAGATTGAAAATTTCAAAATAGAAAAAAAATTAGTCAATTATATTTTTGGGTCACTTCACCAGTTTTCTTGAAATTTTACAGGATATTTGTCTTTATTCTTCAAAGAGAATAGGAGAACCAGTCTGAAGGTAATGCAGGGAGAGAAATCAGAAATTAAAATGTCAGATGCACTTAGCAGTGTCCCCATAAGAAGTCCATTAAATTCTGAGTAGTCAAAGTTTTGTGTGGGCAACATGCTTTTAGGCCAGATTTATAACACTGTGAGAAAAGGGCCTGCTTAAGAGTCAAACCTGAGATAGCTTTGTTAGCTGTATTTTAATTAGTATTTCTTCCTTGAAAACCCTAAGATAATGTTAAGTGCTTAAATGTTTTCCAGCCACTTTATATCAGTAAAACTGAGGCACTAAAGAGAAAAACGAGGAACCTTTAACGGACTTTAAAACATTATCGAAATCACCGGGCTCTTCACTGGGTGCAAAATATATTTGAGATGCTTGAAGTCTTGTGCTGATGTTTTATAAAACAGAAGTGAGTAGCAATAACTATTTCGAGAGAGCTCTGGAGTCCTAAGCAATCTGCAGTCCCTGTGTTGATATGTTGGGTTCACTGGACTATACTGAAGTTGGGAACTTTTTTCCTCACTGCTCAGTATTTACAACCTGATTTGGAGTTTTCCCCGGGATTTTAATGGTTGATCAAAGGAGAATAAATGTGGATCATGACTTTGTCTACATCTGAATGAAGTCTTCTGCCATAAAATCTTGTTCTGTAGTGGCTCTTCAGTCCCATTGAAGTGAACAGTTGATACTGGAAAAATGGCAATTTTTTGAACTTAAGTGACAGAATGTTGTTTAAAAAAACTAACAAGATCTAAAGTTGTGGCAAATCAGTAAGAACTTTTTTTCCCATTTGATTTGTGAGACAAAAGTCTAAGAGATAATTTCCTCTTCTTTTTCTAACATCCATACCACTGAGTTGTGATTTACTTTTGCTTAGTTTTCCTTGTATACGCACTACAGGTAAATTCTTACATCTCTAGATGCAAGAAGAAAATAGGCTTTCTAATGTGGTTTTTTTCCACCTGTTCTGCAAAAAAATATTTTTGCATGCATACACCTTTGCTATTTCCACACTGCTGTACTTGTTATGATCTCCAAAAGGATATTTCCATTGCTAATAAGATTAGAAATACCTTTGCTGTGAGATATAAATAATTCATTGTTTTCCACATCATCTGCTTGTGAGCAGAGAAACGTGTGTCTTTTTATTTCTTAAAATATCTAACAAAACTCCCTACATGTGGCTCTTTTCTTTGAGATGTTTTCAGCCACTGTTCAGTTTTTCATTTTTTTTTTTTTTTTAACTCCACTTATTTGGGGGTTTGGGATGTTGTTGGGTTTCGGGAAGGTTTTTTGTGTTTTGTTGTGGAATTTTTTGTGTTGGGTTTTTTGGATTATTTTTTAATAATTTTTTATTTTTAAGCACCTGACCTCAGTGTATGGTATCTATATGGTACTCCGTAGCATCTGATTTGGTACAATCTGTGAAGTAAAAACGAAACTTCTACTATATGCTTCTGAGCTCTAATGTAACAAGGCCCAGAGACATTCAAATATCACAGTCGTGGTGGCAATAAAGCAGCATAATATTAACAATAACTTTGAAAAATGACAGTGGATCAAATCTAAAATTGACATAAAATCACTAGTCTCAAATAACAATGTCCATTACTCTAAAATACTTCTCAAGGCTTTTCTAAACATCCATTTACTGCATTCTTCAGGAATATAAGAATACACTAATCCACTGAAAACCAGTGACGGAATTTACAAAGGCAAATGGCAAAGGCTGGGTTGGACCAGCCCTATACTGAAATTACACTGATCCTGCAGATGGGCAGAAGCATAAATTCAGTAATTTGGTAAGCATGGAATAGAGCAGGGTAATAAACCAGGCACAAAGACTTCAAGGTGATCTGTTTGAGGAATCAGATGTTTATCATTGTTCCTATTTTTTTTACTACTCCCTTCCCTTTCTTCTCCTTTTCCACAGAGCTGATTTGCAGCATTTTCTTGATAATGTACTTTCTCAGGGCTACTTCCACATTCTTTTTCTCAGACTTGCAAGACTTGAGTCATATTAGTTCTATTTTCTTTTCTTTGTGTTTCAAATACTTCTGTATTCTGTAAAGTACCTGGGTATCAGTTTCCCAATAGTCTCTGTTTTATGGTTTTATGGTGGTTCTTTAAGCACATACATCACCTACTCACCAATTATTTACCATCTTTGGAGGTGCAACTGTTAGACAAGTATTTATTGGAATGGCTTAGATTTAAACTTTCATTTCTCTAAAAAAAATCAAACAAAACAACAATTTATTGACTGCACAGACAGGGACTAATCTTAAAAATCTTTTTAGTTTTATAAAAATCTACTATCCTCTAAGGTCTGTTTTCAAAGCCTTTATTTTTGGTGATGTTAAAACCAAAGCGGAACAGAGGCTTACTGGCCTGATCTGAATATCTTAGAATAAAGCATAAATACATTGTATAGCACTCTCCTGGGAATTAGGTAGAACAAATCTTTTGTGGATTATAATTTCAACTCCAAGATTTTATTCCCATAATACAGTGTCATAGTTCTGATTTTAGCAAGGAATTTTTTCTTTCCTTTCCCCCCCTACGTGTGTGCTCTGTGGATGAGCCATCAGGTAAAACAAAAGAATTGACCTGGTCCACTAAATTGCTGAGACATTAGTCTCCTAGCAACGAAGGGGAAGGAATTGGGGAAAGGCTAGGGTGTGTGGGTGGAAGGAGTTGGGGTTTGGGGTGTTGGAGCTCAGCTCTGGACCCAGAGGGGAGCCTGCTGCAAGCTGGAGACACTGCCTGTTTTTTTTTTTTTCCTTTGTCTCTTTCCTGTCGGAGGGGAGTTTGTTGCTGCTGCT
>NW_020955967.1:84378-86844 GCF_003031625.1 Empidonax traillii | reverse complement strand
CGCGTGTGTGCTCTGTTAATGGGCCATCAAATAAAACAAAGGACTTGGCCTGATCCCTAAATGACCAAGACATTAATCTCCTAGCAACGAAGGGGGAGGAATTGAGGAAGGGTAGGATGTGTGGGTGGAAGGAGGTGGGGTTTAGGGGGTTGGAGCTCAGCTCTGGAGCCGGAGGGGAGGCTGCAGCAAGGAGGAGAGACTGCCTGGTTTCTTCTTTGTCTTTTCCTGTCGGAGGAGAGTTTTACTGCTGTTCTCTGCGTAGCTGTTGTTAGTTGCAGGACTGGCTCACCACAAAATCCTCACCAACTGGAAATCGTGAGTTTTCTTCCATTGGGAGAACTTTCTGTTTCCCTCCCCCTTTCCCCCTCCTCCCCCACCACCTGGCGGCAACCAAGGATCTCACAGCACCGCCTGGTGACGGGTACTGGACATTACAAGTTCCACTCCTCCAGTGATCCAACAGCGCCACCTGGTGACTACTATAGGACACTACAAATTCTGCACCTTCGGTAACTCAACAGCGCCACCTGGTGAATGGTATAGGACATTACAAATTTTGCATCTCCAGTGACCCGACGGCGCCCCCTGCTGACTGTGGCTGGAACTGCACCAAAGGGTGCTAAAAATTGAACTATTTAATTTCCCTTTTTGCCGGTTTATCAGTTTTGTTCTTGAAGGGGACTATTGGTGGGTATAGGAGTATTGCTTAGTTGTTTTACTTGGGTTTTTTTTTTTGTATGTGTTCCTGTTAATACACACATACCTTTTAATAAAGGGCTGTTATTTTTCCCTTTTCCATAATTTGTTTTCCTTCAATCGGAGCCTCTTAATTTCAGATTTATAATTGCTTAGAAAAGAAAGTTTGGGTCTTTTTCTCCTAAACCATCCTCAGCAAAAGACCTTTGTCTCATTTAAACTGGGACATACAGTTAGTTGCGTGAATTCTGCTTGCTTTCTTATGTTGAAGCTTATGGCTTATTTTGGTTTCAACTTTGTAGAATAATAGAATTTCTCACTGGTGTTGCTTGTGTATAAATGTTTACAACCAAGGAGTTGTAATGTATAGTATTCATATTCATCCATATTCATTTTTGCAAAAAACAGGACAGTATCAGCATGTGCTAACCTAGTATAGAGGAGGGGATTAAGGGATTTGGAAAATTAGACCTGTATGATTTAAAGGATCTCTAGGATTTAGAGAAATGTGTTTTCATTTCAGAACACTTTTCTTCCCGTTCCTCTTGCTGAGCCTCCCATAACATTCAAATATTGGAGCAAATAATTCATCATCATGGCTGAGCTTCACAAACGAAGATTGAGAAAGGCTCTACCCACGCATGCTACAAGTGCGCTGATGGCTGAAAAGGCCAATGCGAGATAGACAAGTCCAGTTGCAGAAGGCACAGCAGAAAGACTCCCCAGGTGATATCGATGAGACACGATTCTTTCTGCGTTGTCTTTTCTCCTCGAGAGTGATCCTGCAGGTGTTCTCAAAAGAAGCAGCAGCATTATAGATGGTGTGTCTCCAGGTCTCCCGATTGGAGGCCAGAGTAGACCAGTGGTGGTGATCAATACGGCCAAGGCTGAGGGATTGTTTCAGGCAGCCCTTGTATCTCCTCTTCGGGGCTCTTCTTTTGTTGCAACCAGTGGCAAGTTCCCCATAGAGCACAATCTTAGGGAGGCGGTGATCCTGCATCGTGGGGACGTGCCCTGCCCAACACAGTTGTGTTCTCAGCAGCAGGGCCTCAATGCTCGTGACTGTTGCCTGTTCAAAGACAGATGTGTTGGTCACATAATCCGTCCAGTGGATGTTTAGGATTGTACAGAGGCAGCACTGATGGAAGCGTTCTAAGAGATGCAAGTGGTGGCGGTAAATGACCCATGATTCAGACCCATATAACAGTACAATGGCTCTGTAAATGCTGATCTTTGTGCATTTCTTCAGGTGTTTGTTTTATGGAGTTTACCAAAAGCTCTGTATGTCTTTGCTAACCTGTTGTCTATTTCTTCATCAATCTTACTGTCTGAGAAGATGATGCTTCCCAGGTAATTAAACTGCTGGACTGATTTGAGCTCTGTTTCACCAATGGTGACATGGGGACGATGGGAGACTTCCTGAGGAGCAGGCTGATAGAAAACTTCTGTTTTCTTCAAACTGACTTCCAGCCCAAAAAGCTCAGCAGCCTCTGCAAAGCAAGATGTCAAACACTGCAGAGCTATTTCTGTGTGGGCGACAAGGGTGGCATCGTCAGCATAAAGCAGCTCACGGACAAGATGATTTAAGGTCTTAGTGTGGGTCTTCAGTCGCCTTAGGTTGAATAGGTTCCCATCGGTACAATGTCGAATGTAGATACCGTTTTCATCATTGAGGTCTGCCGTAGCCCTTTGGAGCATCATGCTGAAGAAGACTGTGAATAAAGTTGGTACAAGAACGCAGCCTTGCTTCACACCATTGGTTATTGGAAA
>NW_020955967.1:78330-84250 GCF_003031625.1 Empidonax traillii | reverse complement strand
TTAGTGTGGGTCTTCAGTCGCCTTAGGTTGAATAGGTTCCCATCGGTACAATGTCGAATGTAGATACCGTTTTCATCATTGAGGTCTGCCGTAGCCCTTTGGAGCATCATGCTGAAGAAGACTGTGAATAAAGTTGGTACAAGAACGCAGCCTTGCTTCACACCATTGGTTATTGGAAAGGGCTCAGAAAGTGCATTGCCATATCTGACTTGACCGCGCTGGTCCTCATGAAGTGAGATGATCATTTTGAGGAACTTGGGAGGACATCCTAAGCGTTCCAAAATCTGCCACAGACCTTTTCTGCTCACAATATCGAAAGCCTTGGTGAGATCAACAAAGGTTACATAAAGTCCTTTGTTCTGTTCTCTACACTCCTCTTGCAACAGCACACCACAAATTCATGAAACTTAGCATGGAGAACTTGGCCACCATGCTTCCAGATTTCAGGAGGGATTCCTTCAACCCCAGCTGCCTTGCCAATTTTCACCTGCTGTATTGCTTTAAGAGTTTCTCTCATAGTGGGGGCAGTATCCAGTTCAGTTTTCACTGGTTGTTGTGAAATGTACTGCGTTTCTGAGTCTTGAACTACATGGCTAGTACTGAAGAGAGTCTGAAAGTGTTCAGACCATTGATTCAAAATGTAAACTTTATCTGTGAGAAGAATTTGACCATCTGCGCTGAGTAAAGGGCTTTGAACCTGGTATGTAGGACCGTAGGCTGTTTTCAGAGCCTCATAAAATCCCCTGTAGTCACTCGTATCTGCGTATAATTGGATTTTTTTGTCTAGATTGGTCCACCACTTGTTCTGGATGAGACGAAGTTTCTGTTGGAGCTTGCTGCATTCAAGTCAAAAGGCTGCTCTCCTTACATGACAAGATGGATAAGCAAGGTGGGCTTGGTGAGCAGTTCTCTTCTTTCTCAACAATTCCTGCATCTCATGATTGTTTTCATCAAACCAGTCCTTGTTTTTCTTGAAGGAGAACCCTAAGGATTCTTCAGAGGACTGCAGGATGCTATTTTTAATAAGTTGCCAAAAAGCTTCGGGAGGGGGATCTGTGGAATGAACTTCGAGCCTGGATTGAAGATTTGCCCGGAAAGTGTCTCTCACTGTAGCTGTTTGAAGATTGTTAACTTGAAGTCTCCTTCTAGGAATGCTGCCCTTTTTAGGTTTGAACTTAAGGTGGAGGTTAAGTTTACAGCGCACAAGGCGATGATCTGTTTGGCATTCTGCACTAGGCATCACGCGGGTATGACGAACATCACTGATATCTCTCTGTCGGACCAAGATATAATCAATGAGGTGCCAGTGCTTGGATTTAGGATGCATCCAGGTTGTCTTCAAACTATCTTTCTGCTGGAACATAGCGTTGGTGATGGTAAGCTCCTGCTCCGCACAAAACTCTAGCAGAAGGCTACCGTTATCATTGCAGTTCCTAATACCATGCTTGCCTAATACTCCTTTCCAGGCTTCAGAGTTCTTTCCTACTCTGGCGTTGAAATCACCAAGGATAATGATCTTATCATCTGCAGGAACCTTTTCGATAAGGCGGCGTAGGTCAGTGTAGAATTTATCTTTTTCGGCAGGGTCAGCTTGGAGGGTTGGGGCATGCACACTAAAGAGAACGACGTTGTTTGTTGTGTAGTGGGAGGCGTAGGGAGATAATACAATCATAATGACCAGTTGGCAGATTTTTGAGTTTAGAGGCAATAGAGTTTTTTATCATGGAGCAATTAAGTAAATTGCAATAAAAAACAAACAACAAACAACAAACAAAAACAAACAAACAACACCCCCCCCCCAAAAAAAAAAAAAAAAAAGAAAACCAACCAACCAACCAAAAAACCAAACCCAACACTTCCTGCTTTCCCATTTCTGTACAGTGGACATGGGTCACACTGAGTGTACAATTGACTGCAGTGGATAAAAGCTGATTTATAAAGCCTGAGTAAATAATTCAAAACAGTTACTCCTTCTGTCTAACAGTTCCAAACTTGTCAATCACACTAGTGTATGCAGCTGCCAAGTAATACTCTAAGAAGCAGGACAGATAAGCTTGTAACACAAAGACATCACAGAGTGTCCCTTAAATCAGTTTATTAGAATATTCACAGAAATTAATGTAAAGCATTTTTATGTGAAATAGAGCTATAACATAAACCTATGGAAGTAAGCATTGGTCAAATCAACCTTCCGTAGCAGCTGACAGCCACAAAACAATGTTCTTGGAACACACAGGGTTTGTCTGACTTGCACATGTTCTCTCTCTGTCCTCCCAGTTACCTTTCTCAGCTCCATACATAGCTTCTGGCAGGTCCCTGCATTTGTAGGACTTGTTAAATGACTGTTACAAGTGTGCCTGTGCTGGCACCATCTTCCCAAAACACTCTTGGCGAGTGAATGTCCAAAGGTAGTTCTTTTCCCTGGAAGCCAATGGTCTGTAAATGTGTGAAGTAAGAATGCTGTGAAGTGTTGGAGGTGACCACAATGAGAATGAAACCTACCTACTGTGGAAGAAAGAGTTTCTTGAGGAGAAGAGCAGTGAATTGGTTTTTGTTTAATGGACTGACTTGTAGAGACTGTTTGGCTAAACCCTCTAGTTAAGTTAATGCTTTTGCTTAAGGATATGTTCCCCTGTGTTGCTGTGAAGTTTCCTCCTTTGGACTATTTGCTACTCTCCTATTGGGCAATGTACTGCCATGTATACGCCCTACCTGGTCATATCCCTTCCACGTTATCTCATGGCCATGTACCCACCTCCCTGTTGCATATTCATATTAACCCGCCTTCCTATTCCTAGTTTTACATATCCACTCCCTTTTTCCAGAACCCTCCTCAGCCTACCCTATAAAAAGCAGCCATTTTGAATAAAGGTAGATCTGCCTAGGAGCTGCAACACAGTAAGAACTCTGTAGATCTCATGTCGTTCTTCCTGAAGTGTGACAATGAAGTATTGGCTGTGACAATGAAGTATTGGCTGTTAACAAATATCTGCCAGACACTTTGCTCAACCAAAGCTGAGACTGAAGTACAGTGTGATATGCACCTTGTGGCTTGTTGATGAGAAGTCATTTAAGCCACGTAAGATTTTGAAAAAGCTATGAATTGCACAATTTCTTTACATGATACAAAACTCTTCTGGAATTATTTGTAACTGATTAATAAGACTGGCAAACATGGCTGAATAAAACACTTACTTATCATTTGATTACAACTTCACACACAAATACAGAAAACCAATGTTACTTAGGCTGCAAATCAAATACTCAGAGGCTTGGAGCTTCCATAATTACAATAACAGTGCATCCCCTTCTACATTTGCAGTCTGATAGTACATGTATGACAAATCACAAGCTGTGAAGGGAATTTGTACAAGGAATAAAGAAGCTCTGCCTGTGTCCTTCAAGCTTTACATTCCTTCTGCACCATCTCCATCCCACCTCACAATGGATCCTTTTTGGTAAACTCCTCATCCTGGTCCCTTCTTCCTCCTGAAGAGTAATCAGGCCAGCCCCACTGAGGATTTTTAATGACACTCCTACTCTTCCTGCCTTTTAAACTGTAGCCTTCAGAGAGTTTTCTGAGCTTTTTGTCCAGTCCATGTATTTGCTTTGTTCTGTCCTAACTATGTTTACAGTGCCCTGTTGGAGAAGATGGGACAAAGATGGTTGTGACAGAAAGGACAAGCTTCTTTGTTCAACAAGGTGAGAATAAGGAAGCATTTCATATACAGTCAGCAATTTTTTTATCTTTGGGGTGTGGGGATGGAGGCAGCAATTACTTTCCTCAGCTGTCTTATACATGCCTGAGTAAGATTGCCTGACTTTTTAAAAAGTCAGTCAGGGACAGAGTTATGACTTAGAAAAGCTTTATGCAAAATCCATGCATTTTTGAGACATGTTGAATAGTTATAAATAGACTTTAAACAATATAAAATATAAATACAGATTTTTTTATGCCAAGATGAATGCTAATCATTCAATAGTGTTAGCGTCAAATTTGTTTCTGTGATGTTACAGAATTTCTTGTGATATACAGTTCGGTCAGGAAGGAAACTGGCTGCTGGTGACATGTTATCCTGGTTCTCACCTGGCTACATCCACATGGAACTAGTTTGTCAATCACTGTGGTTATGCCACAAATTCAGGTTAAAAAAAAAACAAACCTAGAGTATTTGTAGTTAAAATAATAACAAAAAAAAAAGCTTTCCTAGAAAAAAAAAAGGCCCTGAGCTATGAAGAAAATGAAGCTTTATATGCATATGATAATTGCTAGTGTTGCATTTACCTGAAGGCATATCATTACATTATAGCACAGTTATTTTGAAAGAATGTCTTACAAGCTTATTTAGGCATGTTTTCAGCTCTTACATACAGAGTTTAATTTACCAGTTATTTCTGGCTTTGGTGTAAAGTTATTTTACTTCATATATTCTTACAATAAAGTACAATAAAGTACTTTTTTCCTTAATGCTTAGGCAGAATTTTCAAAGCTGAAGCTGTACATTTTAATATTAAAATTTGCAATTAAAAAAAAAAAAAAAGGTGTTGAACATTGACAATTACAGGACAAAAAGTCATGACAAAGAGATATGTACCAGAAAATGTCTGGGAAAAATAACCTGTGACATAATTTTGTATAGTGTGATATATTTTCTTTGTCCATGATTAACTAGATAAGAAGAAAAAAGCTTGAATTTCAGAAAAGAAAAAAGAAAGAGCAAATTATTTATTAGAAACTATTTGCGGCAGAAAGAATGAAAATAGGTTGCCTGGAAAAGCTGTGCAATCTCTAGCATTGGAGATATTTAAGAACACATTAGACATAGGTACGTCAGAATGACTTAAATAAATTTAGACAGTTGAAAGAATATAGGCTAAATAATCTCTGTTTTTTGTGATTGAAAACTGTGAAGGCACTGAAGAAGTCAAATTAAATAATATATAATATTTTTAGTTTCACATACAGAAATACAGGCAAATATTTACACAAGAAGTGACTGGGAATTTCTGTGCCATTTCAAGGAGATTTTTACTGACCTGATTCCTCAGGAATAATGAAAGCTTACAGATTAATTTGGGAGGACTTGGTAATAAACAAGAATAGAGATACATGAAAAGAATGTTAATGAAGTGTGGATATTTTCAAAATTCAAAATCCACTTTTTTTTCTTACTTAACTCTGCCCAGCTCCATTGAAAATCCTGGTTCCCGGCACTGTTTTCTAATTCTCATGCAGTTGGTGTAAGTTTAAATATTCTGAAAACAAGTGAAACTGTAATTTTCTGTGCTGGACAGGGCCACAGGGCAGTTCAGATTCACAGCCTCCCCTCAGTCAGACCTTCTCTTCACCACCTTCTCTCTGATAACACCTCATAATGCCTGAAAACATAAAGATCCATCCCAGAAGCTCTGAGAGACCTAAGTTTATTAAAAACACATGTTCATAACTCTATATAGGAACTCATTTTCCCCTTGGGCATAGAAAGGAAAGGGCTTTGAATTAAATGTGAATGTGACTTATTAGCCCCATGATAGCAATGCATTTTCTAACCTTACTGTCTCCTTAGCAACTGTTGGTGGTTGTCCCCAAAATGTATGCTTTAAATACCTTGAAGAATATTATTTCAGTCTTAAAGACAAAGTGCTGCTGGTGTCAACTTAATAAAAGTGGACTATCTAGGGCATATTATTTGAAAAACAAATATTACCCCTTATTGATGCTCATAGGTCAAACCAGTAATACAGGGATTCTGGTGTGGGTTTCTTGAAAACAAGCTGCTACCATTGGGAATGACCTGGTAGTTAATTTTTCCCTCTCAGAGCTGGAACATTTTCTATGCCAAGTAATGTGGAGAAGAAACTGTATATAATGGGCCAGTCTCTTCGCGAACGAAGAACCGGGGAAGGTCTTTCCACCTTC
>NW_020955967.1:61140-78260 GCF_003031625.1 Empidonax traillii | reverse complement strand
TAATTACATTTTCACTGGCTGCAGCAACCTCAGGGCTTGCTATTTTGATGTTCAGCTGAGATTATCATCAGCCTTTCAGCTCTTTGAACACAGATCCTCAGATGTTACAGCCTCATCCACATCTTTTTATGCTTAAGTTTGACAATGGCCATTATGACATTAATGACAGTGTTGTTTGCTCATGCAAATGTGTGTCAGGACCATTGTGCTCTTGAGAACTTCAGGCACCTTTGTTGCCTGTAAAGGAATTACCCTTTCCTGTTCTGTACCTCCATTTCACAGCATGTTCTTGAAGGACCTCTGGAGGCAGTGTCAGCTACCTAAGAGTGTGGCTCTGTGGCAGGTTTGGCCTGTAAATTCACCTTAACTTTAGGACAGCATTTTATTTGTGCATTAGGCAAAATCTGTGTCTGTTGCACATCTGCAGTAGTGATGTGACTATTGAGTGAGGCCAAAGGAACCTCCAACATGCAGTGGCTTTTATTACACAGATGTGGAATATTTCAATGGAAAGAAATGTGGTCTATCCAAAGAACTCTTTCCCTCATGACTGCCATCTCCCCCTTCTCCCTTTCCTCCATCCCCCTCCCCCCCATTTTCATTACAGAAGAATAAAAGGCAGTTTCTGCTTCAATACAAATTAAATTAGTTATTACCATATCGATTTCAATTGGGCTAGTAGCAACAAGCAATTATAGTAAGTGGGAACTTAAATGGTTTACTGCTGGCCATTTTAATTCACAAATGGCTTGGTTAAGAATTTCTTACATGGGAGATGCTCCTGTTGGGCTTCAGAGAAAACTGTGCTTGATCAGCAGCATTTCAGCATGTGGCCAGAAGTGATGAAGCTTAGCAAACATATTCATATCCTGTGTTTTGGAGACCTTTAATGACACATCAGTGCAATGTCTACAGATACTTTGAAAATATCAATATTAAACTGATAGGAGAAATTACAGAAAGTGATTTGAGGAGATATAAGTTGTCGTCACACGACATAAGTCATAGTAATAGGAAGAGATTAATTGAAATATAGAAGACTCTTGAGGGTGGAGAGACACTTTCATCAGGACTGAGACACAGCAATAGCTTTTTCAGACTGATGGTTAGCACACTGACTTCATGGTCATAGTCATTATTTAAATTCCTTTATACAAAGTCCTAAACAGAAAAGGAAAGAACATAGGCTAAAGGTTCCTGTAGAGTTCATACCATAACTTTTGTACATCCTCATCTTTCCCCCTCCAGGATATTCCAGATCCCTGTCACCTCCCTGTTTCTTGAAGACCTGAATCTTTCCCCCTGTACTGTCAGCTTGCCCAGTTGTTCAATCCAGCTGGTATTTCTCTGCCAAATAACCTGGATAAAACAGGAGGAGTTTGTTTCAAAAATACTAATGAGGGTATGGTTTCTGACTGCCAAGGAAAAGGTGTGAACTGCCACTTTGGTGGCAGTTTGGTGGCAAGGAAGGCACTGAGCATTTTCAGAACAGGAAAGGATTGGGAAAGGGTTCTACAATAGTGTCTGGACATATGTAAATATATATAGTTCTGTTAAAAGTAAGAGACATATTAGTTTATTCCAGCTAAGGATTAAACCCTGTCTCTGAAGCTGTTTCCTGACAATGGTGCTCATTTCATATCAAGGGTGTAAAAATCTGGTTTAGAAGTCTAGGAGAGATTCAGAGCTATAAAGCAATAGTAAAGGATGAGTAAGAAATGTCTAATAAGATAAAACATGGATATCAAGAGTTTTCTAAGTTGTATTTGTGCAAGTTACAATTGTGTAAATACTTTTGCACAAAGTTCTGGGTCTGCCTCCTCCCATGGCTTCCCAGAAGTGCACACGAGCACTCATTCAGCAGGCTAAAAATCCTGCCTTGCTTCCTCATCTCTGTGCTGGGTGGTGCTCCTGGTGCTTGTACTGAAGGATAAGCAGGCTGCTTTGCACAGCAGCAAAACAGACTCTCTGTATTTAGGGATGTTTGCAGAACTGCTTGTTTCCAAGGTTTACTTTTCAGCCTGTTGAAAATTTAAATCATGAAATGTTTGTGCAAGTTATAAATTGTAATACACTCTGTTTAGATGTGCCTTGTGATTTGTCTCATAGTCAGAGGTGATGATGCACTGAACACTTTTAAAATATTCATTCTCACATCCTTTAGGAAGTAATCCAAGGATTCACAAAGCTGTCTTTGCTCAGTTCTACTGTACTGCTTGCACACTGACAGTTTTTTGGCACTTAAGCACATTATTAATGTATAGCTTCATTGTTTACTTAGAATGACAAAATTATTTTTTTGTTCTGTAGAGGATACCCAGAAATCATATCCTCTTCCACCTCCTGTAAACCTCCTGAACTTTGTGAATAGCAGAGCTTGTTTCTCCAGTGAGAGAGAGAGAACAGTACTTGGCATGTGGTTAAAACATTCCAAAGGGATACTCAGCAGTTGACTTTTTTATAATTTTTTAATAATATCAAAGAGATTATTTGATATAAAATTTGAAGACAGCTCACTATGGTTCTGTTATATAAAAAATAAGCAAGGAATTACAATTGAAATGAGATTTAACTGTCTTTTGGGTTGATTTTTCTTACAGGTATAATATTGTATTACTTTTTTATGTGGTTGAGTTTCTCCTAAAAAGCATAGTAAATGTGTGTTTAGAGTTGAACCAAACTTCATTTGCATTTGCATTATTTTCTGCTCTTAAGGAATTTTTCCATGTTTTTGTGCCTGTGGTTAGCAGGGAAATTCTGTGATGTGTGGATCCTAAAGGGAGTAGCTGTCACGGTTCAAAGGAACGTAGCAACTCACTCACAGTTCGTCAGGGTGAGTAAGTCCTTTATCAAAATGGATTCTCCCTTTATATAGAGGGAAAGCAGAACATTCTGGAACTGTGGATGTGTATATTTCATAAAAGGAAAAAGAAGGAGGGAGCTATCTTTAATAGGAAAAGTATGGGAAGGGCTACAAACATAAAAGGTAATGAGGGGAGAGGTAAAACTTTATATGGTGAATCTGCACTGCGGCAGCTGTTAACCAATCAGAAATTAGGGATATAATATGAGGGAGAACATGAGGGAAAACAACTATGAAGTCTATAGATGCAACATAGTTAAACATGCATTAAAAATAAACGTTAAAAATCTGAAGTCAATTATCAAAGTCCACTGAATCTGTACTACAGGGTGCTTATTTCTGCTAGGCTCTCATCCAAGTTCTCTTGTAGTCTTCGTCTCCAGTGCTGAAACATTTCTTCTTCATCCTGGCCAGGTCTTACAAGTAGCTGGGACTCAGGGGTTGGTTTCAGTCCTCCCTGTTAAGTGCAGTAGTTCAGCTAGGCTGAAAACTGAGATTTTCATTTTCTTTCTCTATGAGACAGTATGTTATGGCATTTGCTGGGGGAAGCCTGAACCATTCAGAGGAAAACTGGTTTGGAATAAGAAAGGGTCTCTTCATGATTTGCTGAAGCCAAAGAAAGCATCTGTTTATTTAAGCTGTGTTTGGCTGGGGTAAAAACCTGAAGTAGTGCAAAGATTCCTCTCGGTTTGTTAGAAAAGAGAAAGAATGTTCACTTCCTTGCTAGAGGGTCTGCTAATGCATAAACCCTTCTATTAATCATACATAAAATCAGTGGGGACTGCTCAGGTCTCAAGATATTGAAGCTTCTGAGCATGGGTGAAAACAGAACTGTCCAGGGAGCTTTTAATGTATGTGCAAAGCCTTTAAAGTAAGATAGCAACATTTGAAGTTGGGCATCCTGAAGGCATGAAGCTGCTCCTTTGGATTCCAGGGGAGGGCGGAGAGGAACTTACTGATTTCCACTTTTTGATCAGAAAAACCTTTACAGCCCTTAAATCCTTTTTAAATCCTCGTGGGGATCTGACCAATTCTCTTTTAGTTTTATTATGTGTTTGATGGCCATGAAAGATTGGAAGGGAATTGGATGTGATAATGTCAGGAAGAGTATGTACGTAGCATTACCATGTTCGTTATGACTCCGGTTGTGCTGTAGTTACCTGTGCTCCACGCTGACCATTTCATGAGAGAGATGGATGAGCTGCTGGGGGAGGGATTTGGGCACTGGGACCAAGCAATCAGTGGCTACTGAGCTACCATGGAATGTGGAACAAGGGTATGGGGCATGCATCCATCATCATCACAGACATTTACAGGTGTGCTTCTGAAGGTACTCACCCAACCAGAGCCCCCTCATGTAAAAGTGCAGGAGCAGTACATTAGTATTCCTAAATGCAAATACGATGGGAGTGCTGCCTGTATGTCACAGGAGAAACCGTGTCTTATTGCAAGTCAGCAGATACTTTGCCATAAAGTTTCAGTGAGGCCAAAATCTAATTGTGTATCTAGGTTGTCAGGGTAGTTTTGGTCCCATATTCTATGACTATCCTGTTAATTCAGAGACTTAAGGATTTTCCTCTTTTCAGCTGGAAGTATTAAATTTTAGAAATCTTCTTCAGTCTTTTTCTTTCTCTGTTCCACAGGTATTTGTACTCACAAATTATCAGCAAATAAAAAATTCCACATTTTTTGTGATTAAATTACGCAGTATTTGACCAAAGATTATCTCAGTTTGCAATCCTAGTATAATTAGGTATTCTACACAATAAGACAGATGCTGAAATTTTTCTTCTTGGCTCTCCTGAGGTGCAGAGGGAGCCCTTGTGAGCTGTCTAGATCAATCAGCCCTGTTCTGTACATATCTATATAAACATGTAGTATCCTATAGCTCTGGCAGGAGCCTGAGGGTGTGGAAAATACAGAAAGGCTCAGAGGCCCTGAAGAGATCATAAGCTGCTTAAATCCCATATTCTTTGTGACTTTTTAGGCTAAATTTTAAAAAGGAACAGGTTAAAATTTCAAGTAACAAAGGGATAGGTTAGAAAAAAACCTACACCTGCCACGGGTAGAGTTGAAATAGCCAGTCAGTTTTATATCACTGCTTAAAGGGCATAAATAACTACAGGGATATGTATGTGTGAATTCTTATTAAATAGTATTCTAGGTCTTGCAATCACCACATATTTTGAATCTGGAAGGCTAATTTCTTATAGTTTAGACTTGAGAAGATGCTGTATATTGTAATCATAAATTGAGAATAACTGTGCCTTACATCAACTGTCACATGGTACTCCTGAACAGACTTTGGGGTTTAATTGAAATCATACCCTTCCATTTTGAGCCCTGTTTAGGCAGTTCAGATATTTCTCTTGTTTTCCCCCACCTTAAAAGCTGACTGGTTATGAGGTGAATATAACACTGGAAAACTTCTGTGTGTAAGGATGTATAAGCTGTTGTTATAAAACAAATAGGATTGAATTGCTCATGCGAGCTGTTACTGTAATACAATAAATTGCATTAGGGTATTTTGAATTGTAAAGAGGAGGAGAAAGTCTGTTTTGGGGAAATGTACTCGTTCTTTGATTGTGACGAAGAAATGTGCTTGTGTGTGTTTTGAGATATTCTTGAATTAGGGAGTTTAAGGGTTTGCATAATCAGGTCCCATTTGTACATCTGGTAGACTCATGGTGGTTGTCTGGGAGTTTTCACACAAGGTGCTGAGGGTCTGAAAATTCTTTCTGTCCTGGTTGTTCTCTCACTGGCCAAGTTTAGGTAATGCTCTTCCACTGTGACCCTGTACCTGAAACTAAGGGTGATCGTAAGGAAAAGACTTTTTCAAAATGCAAAAGCTTGTTAAAACTGTGTCTCTCCTAAGGAAGAAACAATGATCTTTGGGACTATGGAAACAATAAGTAGTCTTTGCTATAGTTCAGATTATGTGTCCTTGACATTAAGCGTGTTTTTATGTTCTCAAATAGGAAAACACTTCAAGACTGGGAAGTAAAATGCTCCAATAGTAACAGTGTTTTACTGCTTTAGTGGTGCTGTTCAAGGGTCACTTAGTAGGGCTACTGTTGGAATACTTAAGTAGCAACACTAGTTAGTCTGGCTATGTTCTTTACTATATTTCTTTACCTGCTTTCAGTGTGATATTAGGAAAATCATCTTGTCACCCCTTCTCCTGTGTTAGGGGCTCATCATGGTCTAAATACACGGAGTAGTTCTTAAAATGCCTTCAACCTTCTGAAACAGAAAGGAGAAGCTGAGGAGAAAAAAAAATCTGCCAGTTTAGATTTCAGTCCTTTACTTAAAGTTACTGTGTGCATATTATTCAGTAAGTAGAGCAATAGGTTCTCTGTTGTGTTATACATTATTTTATATTCAGAAAAGCATAGCATCATAGCTGTAGCTGAAGAACCCAGAACTTCAATAAAGATGATTTATACTATCTTTAACAACAAGTTATTTGACAAGTACAGTAGGAATAATACATCAGAGATTGGTTTCTCAATATACTCTGAAATTTTGATTTCTCTGTAGTAGGTTACTTCATCCTAATAGATTAATGAAAGTATCATTCTTAGGATTTTTACATTGTTTATTTTCCATAAAACTTCTGGGGTTTTAGAACAAAGGAAATAAGTACATTTATTAATTAGAATACATTTCATTATTTCTGCTTTATTTTATTTTCCTTTGTCTTAAAGCATTTAAGTTTTCATTTTTCTCTCGTCTCAAATAGAAGATTTCTGAATTTAAAAAAATGAACAAAACAAACAAAAAACCCAAGAAAACTCCCCCGCCCCCCCCCCAAAAAAAAAAAAAAGTTATTGAAGCAGCTGGTTTAATATGATAAGGGAGAATTTTGTATCACACCTGGGGAAAAAATTAAAATGAAGTAATAGGTACAAGTTCATTGACTATACACAACAGGTGCCCTTTTAATGGTGGTGGGCTTACATATTGCAGCTTCTCTTAGAGTTCACAGTCAGAGAAGTTAGGATGAAATCAGTATGAAGTTATCTGAAGTTGTCCAGGAGAAAGCTGGTTTGAGTCCTTTGATTTTAAAGGCAGAGGAAATAAGTTATTCATATATCAGAACATGTTTAAGTATCTCTGACATCTCTTCCTGTAGATTGTGATTCACTAATGGAAAGTGCTTGATGGGCAATTTGATGTCCTGCAAAGATGGGTCTCCCAGTAAACATAAGATTCAAACCATCTTGGAGAAATTGTAATCTATAAAACATATCATGTCATTGAGTATTTTTTTCTAGTGCCTTCCTCCCATTGGTTAAAGGTATGATTCTTTAGGCTGCTGTTACTAATTCATTGATATCATTCTGCTAGCAAAAATAAATCATAGCAGCACAAGCATTCCCAGAAAAAAACCACTACATCTTTAGTAGCATGGTTCCAAGGATTCTGCATAAAACAATCAGGAAGGAGGAAGGAAGTTTTAATAATCATCTTTTCTCTTTTGGTTCTATAGAGTGTTGCTCTGCTACCCTCAGGGTTTTTTAGATGTTTACTAAAACACAATTTACTATAGTTAGGGTGACAAAACTCAAAATAGTAATTTAATTATTATTTTTGTCTCACTAGAATTCTTAGTGCTCCAAAATGTTAGTTTTGTCTGGAAGTTTTTCTAACAGGGGCTTTATAGAGTATTTGGATGTTTTCTAGATCAGATAATTTGTATTAATTATTAAAAAATTGTTTGAATTCATATTCTGTTGAATATATATATATATTGCTCTGAGCAAAATGTTGATCACAGTTTGCTCAATTTCTGGAGGAGAGGAAGATTTAGGTAAATTCTGTAATGAATACAACACAGTTTAGGAGCATTAAATTTTCAGCTGGAAATTTTTGTGTGTCAGAAGCCCCTAGATAGTGCCTGGTGGTTGTATGCACTGAGTACTACAGAGTTCTGACACTTCTAGAAAATCTAAAACTGGCTATGCTGTCTCAATAGGTTTTTTCAAAAAGAACCATCTGTAATAAAGTACATGCATATATTAGAATAATTTTAAGAAGATGTTTACATAATAATGAATAGGGAAAAAATATTGCAATACATGATTTGCATCCTTAGAACTCAGCAGCCTCAGTGAAACTTCCTTGTGCCAGACATCTAGGAATTTTAA
Source organism: Empidonax traillii (assembly GCF_003031625.1). Classification (NCBI taxonomy): domain Eukaryota; kingdom Metazoa; phylum Chordata; class Aves; order Passeriformes; family Tyrannidae; genus Empidonax; species Empidonax traillii. The sequence continues at coordinate 70,247 of NW_020955967.1, read as the reverse complement.
GGAAATAGAAATGGAGCAACTTCTGAGCTGTCCTAAAAGTCTGCCTTAAACATTAAAGAGATTTTAAAATTCCTAATTTTTTTAAGGTTTTTATGTCAATGCTGTGGTTCAATGGTACAAATTCGCTAAAACACTTAAGGTAGAGCACAAGTATCTACCATAGAATATTCAGGTGTTTTGAGTTTTGCTCAAGAAAGCCTTGTCATCTATTTATTAAGCTACATTTAATTATTAAATGAGAACCAGAGAAGACATGTTTTTGTATTTGGGGACTTTGTTTATCACTCTGAGAAGGCTTTTCCAGGTGCATCTCTTGTTGCCAGCAAGGTCCTGGACCCCCAGATGCACCTAAAAATGTGGTCCGTGTAAGAGTGATGTGTACAAGGATTGAAAAAACATAAAGTAGTCTAATTCCAGTCTGCCATAGGGGTGAGCCCAAAATCTAACCTGATTTTGCACCAATAAGAAACTGCAGAATAACTTAGCAGATTTTGCCTAGTTAGTTCACAAACCTTCCATGCATTTGTAGAGGATCCACCAGTAATTTTGGCAGTATGAATGTGACCAAGAGCTTGCTTTCTGCAATGGGATAAAGCTGATATGTTACCTTTGCCATCATAGACATTTTCTTTAATGCCCAGAAGTACAACTAGCTGAATGCAAGCAGACTGTTCAGCCTCTGAGAACCCCATTGCCTTCAGGAATAATCAGCTTGGGCACAGCAGTACGACCTCAAAGTGAACTACTGAGGTAGTGGAATATATCCATGGAAATATCACCAGCTTTATCCCATTGCTTTGGTTCTAAGAGCATGACTGTGAGAATGAGAAAAGCCACAGTAAATTAAAGCAATCTAAATAAACACACCGCAAAATTTCCCTTTCTTTAATGTGCTATTCTTCCACTCTATTTATCAATTCTTTTTTATTCTTCACCTCTTACTAAACCTAAATGGAAAGATCAGAGGAAAAATAAAACACCAAAGAGAGGGAAGGTTCAAGTAAGTTTTATCTCACTGAAAAGAATATTAAAGGTCCCATTGACTTCAATGGGCACATTTCCTTTTGCGCTTTACTTTGATTCAGAAGGGTGCTTTTGAAGCAGATCATCAGCACTTACTGTGCTTTGGCTCACATCCTGAAGTGTTTGTAGAGACACAATCTGAGTTCCTTTTGAATTAGACTGAACTTAAGGATGTATTCTGGGCATACACCTAATATGCTTCAGCCTCACATTCAGACCATAGGATGAGAGAAGGGCTAACCTGAAGTACAAATGCTCTCAGGTGGATGTAATGTGGACATTAGGTTCTGTGCACCACTTCAGTGTTGCAAATCTTCTCCTGCTAGGCCACATTATAGGCAAATACAGGCATGAGCAATGAATCCAGGATTAGTCCATGTGTTTATTGTTTTGAAAGACATTGGACTCTTTGGTGTGTTAATAGCTTCTTTAAAATATGTTGAGTGATGTGATGGTTTACAGAAATGAGGAAGGATTCAGCTGAGATTCAAGATGGAACTGAAATTATAAGAAAAAAAAGAAGTATCTGAAATTAATTTGCAATTCATCTTTTGAGTTTAATAATATTGTGGATTATAAGTTGGGGGTTCTTGTATAAAACTGTTATTTTGAAGTACTGTCAGTGTGCTTGACTGGTCTAGAACATCTTGAAGAAGATGACATTTTGAGGGTAGATGTTTACAGAACCAACTTATAAGTTAAATACTCTATTTAGAGTAAAATATCTAGCCTGTATTTGCTTTCTTTCTAGTACTCTACTAGTACCTTGTGAAACTTCATTATTAAGTTTATGAGGGGTTTTCTAAATGAAAATTTGAAAAGAAAAATTGGGTAGCTCTTCTGTGACAGGGAACAGGAACATACATGGATGTGAGTTCATGCATTGTATTAACTTTTTGTGGTCTTACAGCACCTCTTTTTAATTGGGACCGCTTTAAAGTATATTATTAGTGATCTGAATTAATTAGAGGTAATGTAAAAATCCAGGGCATAAAAAGATTTGTCACATAGCATCTGTTTGTTCATTAGATACGACAGTAACTCTGCAGAGGAAATCAATATTGATATGTATATTCGAACAGAAAAACACCGGAGAGGAAGAGAGGTTGAGGAGACTACTCTTTGCCAGCCTTAATACTGGAAAAAAAAAATTACATTGACTACAATTTCTAAGCATGTTCTGTTGGGTCCTCCCAGTATCATTTCATCACTCTGAGATAAGTGGTGATTCCAGCAATACTACTACGTTTCAGGCACAGAAAGCTCCATAACTCAGTTAATTTTCCTAGCTACCATTATACTAAAATATTTTTGTGAAAACCTGGAGACTGCTACAAACTACACAGGTTTTGTTGTGTACATGAAAGCAGGAGCAGTCAGTCTACATTTTAAGCTATACACAAATGTCTCCAATTAATTTTCTGGCTTTCTTTGTGGGGTAATCAAATCTGTGTCTGTGTTGCTTCTATGTTCTCTTTGGTAGCAAGCCAGTAGGTTTTATGTATTTGGAGTAGGGCAGTGGGCTTTTGTGTCAAGCATGGATCTTTTTTTTATTATTGTTTAATTTTAACTGGGTGAATCTAAGGTGCATTTCAGAAGCATTTGCAAATGTTTTGACTAGCTGAACTTATGTCACTGCACTTAGGTGAAGTTCTAGTATAGTTTTTCTAATGTAAATAGATGTTCAATGGTTTAATGTAAATAGATGTTCAATGGTTAGTTGTTAAATAGTTAAGAACGTGAAGCGTGTCATAAATCAGTGATGTGCTGCTAATCTTGCCTGGTTACTGCCTATAGGAAGAGCCTCCTCTCTTAAGATTCTCCAGTAGGACACTAAATGGAACACAGTGTGCTGATAGGGTTTCCTATCATTCTTCTCAGTTTCTTGTCTTTGTTCCTGCTTTGTCTTTGTGAGATATGTACCAGGTATAAGAATCTCCCACTGCAAAAGTTCCCACAGTAACATGGCCATCACCAGACTCCTAGTTTAGATGCAGCTGTGCTGGCTAGGGCCTTGGCTGCCTCAGCTTATGGTAGCTGGGAATTTCTGACCTTTTTTTGCAGCTGTACCCCAGAAAAGTTCTCACCTGTGCTATCTCAAGCAGAAGGGTCCATGGCTTTAGCTGTGCTATGGTCACTGTGTGGGATTAAAATTTGATCAGTGCATAAAGTCTTGAGGATTTTAAGTGCCTTGAAGTAAAGAAAACTTTACTGAGTGTGCATTTATGTAACTTTCTGGAGTACCATGGTGAACCTGGCTTCAGTGCTTTGCAGTGATGTTTTAATACATGCTGGTTATCTGTAAAGTACTGGTTTAGTAGTGAATGGATTGTAAGCTTCTGACCTTTCTCCCATGAGAGATTATGGCCTGTGACCCAAAAGGTCAGGGCAGTAAATCAGAGCCATTGCAACACAGTTTTTTAGGTATGGGGATTTAAAGAAAAACTTGCACTTATTTTTATTCTCTCGGTGTAGCCCAGAATAATTTGCCAACAGGCTTGTCTTTATCGTTGCCTTTCAGGTTTGTTCCAAAGGATTGTACAGAAAATTATTACTTTGTCTAATACTTACTCTAAGAATGTTCATTCTTGTGTTCTTCTTGCTGTTAGGTTGTTGATTTGGGTCTATTTCTTTCTTTGTTAAAAACAGAGCCTGTATTCCTTCCAGTTACTAGAGAGCAGACAGCCTTATTTATGTTGAGCATAGAAAAGGTTATTTGAATGTTGAAATAAAATCCTATTTGTGTTAATCTGTTGTTTGAGTGCTGTGACCAGGATGTTTTCTCTTCTGTTCAGACAAGCAAGTGGAAATTAAGTGATCAGCTGGAAAGGGCTATAGTGCATGTGAGATAGTTCAGCAGTATAACCAACTCTATTTCCCGTATCCTCTTTCTAGCAGGTTTGAAGGCGTGTGCCTAGTCTTAACAGCAAAACCCTGTGCAATGGCTGCAGTTCAATTCAGCAAGTTCCTTATTTGTTATAACTTATGCCACAGGAATACTGGAGTATTTCCTTTGTGATCAAAACGTCATAGATTGCTGAGCTGGCTGAAAATAATTTTCACAGAAATTGCAAGAGTGCTTCGTACATTGAAAGTTTCTGTCATTCTGGTGGGGTGGAATCCTGACACACTGCAGTAACTGGCTTACTAATGGCAAATCTGAGACTTTTCTGACAGTGCAATTGAATACTGAGATTTTAATTCTTTTTAACAAGAGTTTACTTTCATGGCTTATTGGTAAAATCATGTGATATTACTCAAATTCATGAATTATGTGAAATTACCCTGTAAGCTCAGAAAAGCCAGGAAGGTCCTTAAAAGTGCTGCTTGAGGACAGGCTGTACATTTTTTTGCACTTGGAGAAAATTTCCTTTCTTTCTTCCTGTCCATGTCTTTTTACATGTCTACGTCTTTTGAACAGCTCTAATGATCCAATTGATATGTCTATCAATACCTTATGAACTGCAGGAGCTGAAACTTTGCAGAGCAGACTCATATCCTTTTCAATGGCACAGGAGGGAAATTGGGGTAGATTTCACTGTTGCTTGTACCAGTTTGTTGTTTTTTTTTTTTTTTTTTGAGGATTGCCATTGCTGGCTCACATCTTTAGTGTTTGCAGAAGGCCAAACAGGTGGTTCTGGCATTCTCTAGGAGCAGCTGGGAATTCAGCTTTCACCTGACAACCAGGGAAGAAGCTGTTGCTCAGGTGTGGAGAGCTGGCTTAGGTCTGAATAGAAGGAAAAGTTTACTTTGCTCTGCCCTTCAGCATGCCAAAGATCCGTGGATACTCCTCACCAGCTGTGAAATAGCTGGTGAAGTAGCTAAAGCCTGTGAAAGCCATTAGGATTACCAGGGCAGAAGGGAGCTCTAATAGGGAAAAATGTGTGCATGTATAAGTGAATGTACATCCCTTAGTTATCTTCAAAATATGCTACATACATCATGTCAGTAAGCTTTGGGACAGCTGCAAAGGCTGTTCTCACTCCCACTGCAGGTGTAGAGGCCTCTGTAGCACTGCCAAAAGTTATTTCAAAGCAAATAATGTGCTCTACTAAGCACTCTGCTAAGATGCTGGTGTTATACCTCTCCAGTTAAACTTGGAATTTATGCAATTGTAGAAAATTAATTTTTTTAAACAACTCCAATTCTGAAGCAAATCCAGGTACTGACCTGCAAGTCAGGAAAAACAGTCTTATTAGTGGTGAAATCTGGATGCGATTTCCACCTTAGTTAATGAAGGAATGAAATAAACCTTCCATGCAATAGGATGAGGTATAAATCATTTTGGATAGTGCTCCTAAGATGAGCACAGGAGTCTGCAACGTTTTATGGAGGTGATCAAAATTAAGGAGGCATTATATGTGATGCATATCAATCAATTAGCATCTAGCTGTGATAGAATTGTGAGCATTTGACAATAACCTTTCCTACTAACTTACACTGATCAAGAAAAGGCAGTTCTTTGGAGCCCCACAGCAGAGGATACATCTATGCTGTATGAACATTATACCAGTTATTCAATTTATGCTGGAAATTTAATTGTAAAAGTGTGGACTTGCATAAGACAATACATATGCAAATCTTTCTAATAAGAGACAGAAATTGGTTTGGCTTGCTGTGCTGAAATTTTAATATATTAAAAAGTAGTAAGTGCAAATTGAGCTCTATATTTTATTTCAATGCATGCTTACTATTTATTAGAATTTTCTTTATAGGCATGCTGTATATTTCATTACTAGAGTGTGGGAGCATATACTGCATTTTGCAGTTCAAGTATCATAGACACCTAATTTTAGAAAAAGCAAGTAAATCCAGGAGTAAATATGGTCATATAGGTTTAGTTGTACAGCACCTCATCATACCTGTTTTTTCTTAAGCCTGAAAAACAACTTATGATTAGATACATTGGCCTGTGGTAATCAGTGCTTATTCATCTCAAAGAAAATGGCAGTAAATGGAGAAAAAAACATATGCCAATATGCTGCAGTGCAGTTGCTACCTGATGGGTGTTTATAGGTGTATGTAGCACAAATGCAGACAAATCAAAACCATAAGATAGCTGGGGCAGGAGGTGGACAATAGCCAAATGATAAAACTGAGCAAAAAAAGAATCAGCCACCCAGGAAATCAGTCTGTTCTTAAAAATAGCATAGGAGTCAGACAGCAGTCAGGGGCAAGGACATCAGAGCAATAATGGGCAAAGTCAGTTAAGAATATTGATAGGAATGGGAATAATGGGGCTATGAAATTTCTTATCTCAGAGGAACTTTATATTAAATCCCCTGGACTTCATCCAATCATTATTGCGCAAAAAAATCTCTTTTAGCCAAATATCTAAGTCTTTGAATAAATTTACTCCCACTTCTGAGAGTGGAGGAACTTACACATACATATCAGTCCTTTCCCCTTGCACTCTGACACTAACTCTGCATCACTGGTCGAGGTGCATTTCAAATGGACAAAAGCATGGTTAGATCTGTCCAAGAGTTTTGTTCTTTTGCCATAATTCTATTCATTTCAGCTACTGAAACTAATACAAAAAGAAGAGCTGATTATGACAGAATAAATGTTTGAACATAGAAACAGCTATTTTGCTCTAATTTGAAACATCTTATAAAAAAAAAAAAAGGTGGGTAGTGAGTAGTTATAGGGTAAATCCTTCTAGAAAGCAATACCATCATAGGCATGAGATTGCTTGGCACAGGTAGAACTTCAACTGGGAACTATTTATTCCATACATAAGTAGCATTGACTGGGTGCAAAGTGTGAATGCCTGCACAATGGTGGAATGCTGAAGGAGGGGCTACTTTGAGCATGCTGTATTCCCTCCAAATTTTCTGCCTCCTGATTACTGTCTGGAGCCCCTTGAATCAAAATGTAGGTCAGAGCAACTTGAGGTTGCTTTAAATTCCCACGTGACCCAAGGAGGCATTCAAACTGCACTGGAGGATATGGATTCCTCATTACTTTCAGCTTTGTTTCAGTCAAGCACAGCTCTTAAAAAATAAAGCACTTCCAACATAATGACTTGTAATGACATTCTGCTGGGGGATTTACCTCAGCTCTCACTTATTCAGCTTGAGAAATGTGTACTGGCTCTATGTGTTTACATGACGTCCTTTGTGAAAGAAAATCTTTGAAGAGGAATTATTCAAGCGTAAGTAGCCTGCTGCTATGTTGACAACAATTTTCTAGATTCTGCTCTGTACCAGTGGAGGGCCATCGTGAAGTGTAAGCTGAAGTGTTTTACTACCAAGATGTATGTCAAACCTGCTCCCTGGAAAATGTGCCAAAAGTACCCAATGAGAGTGCTTGACCTCAGCTCTGCTGAAGCTATTTAGTTGAATGCTAATGCTGTTGAGGTAACAAGAACACAACCAGCCCAACCCTTCTGAAGGGTTGTTCACCTCCACACCCCTGCCTTCTAGCATTGTGCTACAGGGAGAAATCTTCAAGCGAGTGTTGCTGGAGGTGAACATGATGAAGAAGAGTTGTACCAGAAGTGGAGAAAAGAATTCCTCGAGGAGAGGGGTAGAGGACCAAGTTTTGTTTAAATGACTGCCTTTTAAGGACTTCGCAGTTGATTCTCTGGCCAATGTTAATTCATGTTTTAAAAGGCTTTGTACCTCAAGTTTTTGTAATATTTCTCCCCTCAGCTGGTTTCCTGTTTTCCTATGAGACAGTTTTTGCTGCAGTGCAGATATTCCTTATAAGATTATGTCTGTCCCCTTCCTACCTTAAATGGTCATTTACCCACCTACCTAAATTTCCTATTCATATAATCCCCGCCTCTTTATCCCATATCTGGATTGTTCACTCCCCTCATTCTAGAACTTTCTTTGCCACCCCCTGTAAAAGGGGAGCCATTTTGAATAAAGTGGATTTGTCTGAGATTTGTCACCCTGCTTGAACCCTGTCTGTCTCGTCCCGAACTGTGACAGCATGTTAGTAAGCTGTTACTTCTAGTACATCCTGAGTTCTTTTTACAACTGTAATAAAAGAAAACTGTAACTCACACACTCCATCATGCAGTCTTTCTCCCTCTCTCTCTGAGTTCCATCTCCCACAGTGCTGTATACGATCAAAAATGCACCAAGAGGAGTTTAGATGCCTAATTCTTAATTATCTTAAGTATCTTTCTTTGTGTATTAATCTTCTAAGTAGGAATCTCTGGCTTTCTTTCTCTTTTGGTTTTTAAAATAGTCAACCTTCCCAGTGAGTTTTACTGAAATTTTCTTGTATAAGGACTAGTTTCTTGTCTTTGTCAGTTTAAGTAGATTAGACTTTTAAATTAACAATATTGCCCCTTATTTTTAATAGATAAGATACTGTGTGTTGTCAAGGAGAAAACTGCAGCTTTTAATTAATTAGTATCTGTTTAATTTCCTAGTAATTGCTGCAGCTAATTCTGATGGATCATAGCATATTTACTTTACCTTTTCACATTATTTCCTATGTTTGAGTTAGAAATACATTATTTTGCCTTTTGCACTGTTATTCTGGAGTTCTCAATTGTGCAGTAATCTTGACTGGATTTTTGAATAGAGAGCATTGTCTCTTAATGAAAATAGACTTGAATTGTGTTCTAAAATGTTACCATCACTCCTTAGGAAATTTGTAAAATAATGGCATGAAATAAAGCTCTTTAGCAGTGCCTTGTTGCACAACTGTTACAAATGTGAATAACTGTGCTAAGGTGAACAAATGGGAAATAAGGACCTGCTGTGATTAGAGTATGTGCAAACACTCTGCAAGGAACAGAGTCTGGGAGCTAGTTTAGAAAATTCAGTAACTCACAGAGCGTGTTTAAAATAACACAAGGAAAAGGCATAAAACTCCAAAATTAAAAACAAAAACCAAATCGAACAAACAAAAACAAGCAACCAACCCAAACACTGTCTCTTAGCAAGAATAAGACAAATGACATCATAAGATCTGAAGTTGCAGAAGCAGTCTCTTTGCATAAGTAAATATACCCTCTTCTGTCTCAAGATTGTCCAACTGACATTCAAGTTTAAAAGCTTTACCCATCAGTCAGATACACAACCATATATGTGGAATATCTTTGTTTTATTCATTTTGCA
>NW_020955967.1:56712-60573 GCF_003031625.1 Empidonax traillii | reverse complement strand
GCTACTGAATTGGAATTAACCAGGTTTTTCATTATCTATGTCAGATCTTTCTACAGGAAATGTTTATTTGGAAGCTTTCACATAGATTGCATCATGATATCCTCACTAAAGGTGCCATAAGTGGTGCATTTCAAGGGGACCCTCAGATCTGTGTTGTCTTAGCTGCTTATGGAATGCCATGATGCAGTCAGAAATTGAGCTCTGGGGGAAGTATGACTCAGATTGTGAGTACTCAAGATTTATTCAGTCCAGAAAACACCCTAAACACACCCTGCAAGGCTTGAGTGGTAAGTTTCTGTAATAAATTGAGGAAAAATGCTGTATAATTTTACATAATAGCTGAGTAGATACCATTCTTCTTGTGATTCTTCAGCTGCAGTACAGTAGAGGCTGACAGGTGTAGGAAGTTATACTTTAAAAAAAACCACATCATCAAAGCAATAACATGAAAGTCTGGGAACTCAGCAGAGCTCCTGGTGCTGGGTGGAGAGGACTGAATAGCATATTGCCCATAGTAAAAAGGGTTAGTTTAGTGGTACTCTACAGCTTAAGTACTGAGAAACCAAATGAAATGACTTGACACAAAGCATATTTTCAAGGAGAAATTGGTGCACTCCTCAGGTAATAGCATAATCAAGATAGTAACTAAATTATAAGCACTGCTTGAAGGCCCACTCTTTAATCCACTTGTTGAAAGGGCACTGCAGAGCCAAGTTCAGAGCTATACACAGTCTTCTGACAGGAATAATTTTAAATAGCTCTCTCTCCTCAAAGTGAGTACATACAACAGTGTCCAAGCTCATGGTTGAGACAGAAAGTGAGTTAGAATGTTCAAAGTATATGGCAAATTAAGCTGATGTAAAAATAAGATGGTAGCTCTTTAACCTGATACATAGAGCTCCAGTTGCTTTACACTGCTTGTGGATAGAGTGGTTTGAGTCAATGTCTTTAGGATTACTGTAAAATATGTGAAGAAATATAGAAAAAAATAAAGAGGTTACTTTGGTTGTAGAGGTAAAAATTATTTAAGAAAAAAAATACTTTCAGTGAGCAGAGCAAAATAGGAGCATCACTTTCAAACTATATAGTGGTTTGGGGATATCAGTCTGACTTTTGTGAGATTTTATGAGTTCTTTACTGGAAGATGCTTCCATTAAGCAGCAATTATCCATGTCAAGTCAATATTTGTGAACTATGGGACAGGGAGGCCTGAAAGTATGCCAATATGCTTTCTAAAACCTCCATGGAATCAGAACAATAGTTGTAATTAGTACAAGTCACAGGCCATCACTGTTAAACAAGACATCAAAAGGCAGCCAGAGTACCTACCATGGCAGTGTCTGATAGAGGAACCAGCAGTTACTAGAAATATAAACATGTAAATAAGATTGAGAAAAGAGTACAATATACTGTCCTGGGGGAGTTGACAGATTTTCAAGGAAACTATTTACTGTTTTCGCAGTAGTAATTGTTGACTGTAAAAGAAATCCAGTGATATTCCCCAAAATATATTTCCAACATAACCTGGAAAATAGTAAGTGATATTAAGGCAAACCAAGGCAGAATCCCACTTTTAAGAAGTTTACTTGTAAATCAGCATGGAACTGGTACCGTTTTAGTATGAGGGTTTTGAGATATTTCATCATTGAGATATTTCGGCATTGAGGAGAAGAGATGTCAGACTCCCCTTTATTACTGGTGGGAAGAAAAGGTGAAGAACACTTCAGAAGCCATTACAGATTACTTAGGAGGAAATAGCTGTGTCTGATGACTTAAGATAGAAAAGGAATTATGTTAATTTGAAAATACTGTTAATGATAATTAAACTACATTTGAGTATCTGAAAATAAAGATAATCTGATTTGGAGAAATTGAAGTGGCTATAGAAGCAACTTCAGAAGGTCTAAATAATTATAGCTTTCAAACACATGAAAAAGGAAGGGAATGGCTATATTTCCTTACTTGTTTGCAAAAAGAGACTGGAGACCGTCTTGAGACTGGAACAGACACCTTCTCTGTTACCTGTCCCTAATAATGCTTTTAAAATCAGGTCGCTTAAATGAATATGAGACTCTCATCTCTTCATAGCTACCTCTTTAAATTTAGCCAAGAGTTAGGGATATGGCTCAATAACTACACTAGTATTTGTTGTTCCTGTCTGTTCAGTACCAAAAACAACCTCCTTCAAGTGTGTTTTGTATGCCATTTTTTAACATTTCCTTATTTCTGAGAGGCCAATGTATTTTCAAAAAGTAAATTGTTTCATTTAATGTTCTAATTTATAAAACTTAATTGGGGTACTTTTATAAAATGAAAGATGATTGTGGTGATGATGATAAATGAAACAGCATCTGTAGAAGTAACCAAGCTGGTTAGTGATTTGGAGTCATTAACGCTCTACATTCCTTAACCCCTCACCTGCAGCTGTATAGGGATAATGCTACTAAATATTTGAGGTACAGAGGCCAGTAGCTTTTTTGATAGACCAGATTAATAAATCTGGGCTGTTGCCACAGATGCTAAGGCTTAGCCCAGAAGAGTGTGTGCTGATGGAACTGATGATGTAGTTGTTTCAGTCTTCAGTGGTGATGAAAATTATTTCTATTTAAAATGTGTGTTAAAATAGCTACTAAATGTTATTACAATAGTGCTTAAAAATTACTTACATTGTACTCCATATGGTTTGGGTGTCAGTACATTGGGGTTTACTGGAAGAAAAAAATTGAATGCTCAGTTGAACGTTTATGTGCTGGGAAGAATGAAATTGCTTTGGAAATCAAATCTCTGTTCCTTGAGGGCACAGGGTTAAAGCTGGTTTAAACTTGATTTTGCTCCTTTTTAGTGAATTAAGAGGTGTCCAGCACAGCTGATGTGCCAGTTACCCTAGCTGTGGTATCTGAAAGGCTTGTCCCTGGAGAACTGCTTTGCCCACTATGTACTTGAAGTTTGCAACTTGGAGTACAGTCTGAGTTTGATGAGACCTAAGTGAAACCAAAGAAAAGGTCTGAGCAGACAAAAACTTCAGCTATAGAATATTTTTTTTCCTAAGTCATTTGCACGGGGACTTTATTGCATTATTGATAAGTTACTCCTTTAATCCCTTTTTCTTAAAGATCTGTTTCTTTCATCTTTTTGGAGTTGACTCTTTGAAATTCATGCAGAAAAGTAAAACTGTGTCTAATTCTCTGCTGATTTCTTGGAATTAATGTGATTCTTGTTCTTGCATTTTTTTGCAAAGAAATAGGCTTCAGGCAAGCAATTGCATTGAGGGAATGGACAATTATCCTACACTTAATGAATTCACAAGTTTCATGTCAGTAAGTGGCAGCTCATTTTCCAAGTAAGGGGTCCCTGCATACTTACTTACTCCAATTGGGAGGCCTGGAGACACACTATCTATAACGCTGCTGTTTCTTTTGAGAACACATGCAGGGTCACTCTCGAGGAGAAAAGACAACACAGAAAGAATTGCATCTTGTCGAAATCACCTGGGGAGTCTTTCTGCTGTGCCTTCTGCAAGCGGACTTGTCTATCTTGCATTGGCCTTTTTAGCCATCAGCATGCTTGTAGCAAGCGTGGTTAGAGTCCTTCTCAATCTTCGTTCACGAAGTCTAGCCATGATGATTTTCCAAGTGCAGTTTCATATTAATGTTGAGAAGAGGAAGAAAGTGTAGATGTCTCAGTTTAATTGAGACAAGGGTCTTTTGCTGAGGATGGATTAGGAGAAAAAGACCCAAACCTTCTTCTCTAGCAATTATAGATCCGAAATTAAGAGGCTCCGATTGAAGGAAAGCAAATTATGGAAAAGGGAAAAAAGAAAAATAACAGCCCTTTATTAAGTATGTGTGTATTAACGTAACA
>NW_020955967.1:52063-55757 GCF_003031625.1 Empidonax traillii | reverse complement strand
AAAAAAAACAAAGGAGAAACCAGGCAGTCTCTCCTCCCTGCTGCAGCCTCCCCTCCTGCTCCCGAGCTGAGCTCCCCAACCCCCAGCCCCCACCTCCTTCCACACACTCTGGCCTTTTTCCTAACTCCTCCCCCTTCGTTGCCAGGAGACTAATTCTCGGTCGTTTAGGACTCAGGCCGACTCTTTTGTTCACTTGATGGCCATTTAACAGCATTCATGCGGGGGGGGGGGGGGGGGGGAAGGGGAAAGGAAAGACAAAATTCTTTTCTAAAATCAGAACTATGACAGTAGAAGTGTGCTTTTCTTTTCCCTCCTGCTTTCCCCAAGACCTTTGTTTCTTTTCCCATTATGATAGTATATAGCTAAATACACAGATGTTTTATTTTCATATGGAACAATATATAAGCATATGGAACAATATATAAGCATATGGAACAGCACCTCTGTCTTCTAGAGGCCAGTGAGATGTCAGCCCTTAACTGTTAGAACCCTGATTCTGGAATTTAGCTTCACAATTAGTAATCAGTAAAAGAATTCAGAAAAACATTTAAACATGTACCTCTGTGAAAATGTACAATATTATCTATGTTTCCTGTACTACTTGGTCAAAACAGACTATGGGCAGCAACTTTGGAAAAAGAGGTTAAGATTCTGAATGGAGAAGTCAGTGATATGAAAGGTATAGAAGTAAATAAAAAAAATAATAAAGAGCAGGATAGCAGCTAGAGTAGCTGTCAAGTAGCTTGAGGAAGTTACACTTAAAGAGAGGAGGTGATGACAGCAAAAATAATAAGAAGAGGTGGTGCAGGGTTATGGAAGAGGGAATGGAAAGGAGGTGGTAAAGGAAAAGTTAGATCATCAGCAACCCCTGACAAAATGAAATCAGGGCCACAAAATTAATTGAAAACACCTTTGTTCTGTATTATGTGGAAGGAGTGGTGGTCCTGTGCAAACTGAGTGCCCCTTCTCTGCTGTAATTTATATTAAGAGGCTTCTTTCACTGATTTGGTTGAAGAAGCTGATAAGTCAGACAGAATCCTGAAAACACATCCCTAGCAAGAAAGCTGTGACTTTGTGCGTCTGGAGGCAAGTGGAGTTCCTGCTCCGTACCTTCGGATTACTTAGGACTTTATCTTTTTCTCCTTTCTCCCTGTTTCCCTCCCCGCTCCCTAGTTTGGTTGGTTTGGGTTATTTTCACCTTGTGTGGAGCACAGTGCTTTTGGAGGATTTGGGAGTCTGTAACTGCCTGTGTTCAGATCAAGTTGCAACCTGAACTCAGTTTACTAACTGGTCCTGGACCTCTCTCTTTCCTGTCTAGTTTTCAGAGGTCCATGCATTAAGCCTATTATTAAGTTTGCTGTGTTTTGGTTTTTTTTTATCCTTTCTATTCCCCTCTTACAGAGGTGCTGAGGGTTTACTCCTCAGTCTGGTTTCTAACACTACGTGGAGTTTATCAAAGATCAGTGCTGAGGTGATCTTATGTTATGAACACATAAAAATGAAAAAAGAGCAAATTGCTTAGATTTGCACGTAAAGAAAACTGAAGGTGAAATGTGCTGCAGAGCTGTCCAGAGGCTGGGCAAGTAATTTTTATGGCTTTGGTGTTTGAAATGGGAAGTAATGAGTCTGGCAGAGAATAATTATCTTTTATTATTGCTTTGTAAGTATTCACAACTACACCAGTGTGCTCCAAGGCTAGATTATGGTGGATAATCCAATCCTAAATAAAAGCATGTAGGATTAAGTTAAATTTGAGCACATGCAGTGTTACACAGGTCAGGAGGACAGTTAAGTGTTGAGAACACTACTCCCAGATATTGTCCATTGAAAAATAAGGGAATGGCCTAAAAAGAAGGAATAAAGTTGATATATATCCTAAATCTGTGTCATTAGAAAAACAAGTTATGTGTTGGAGAAGAAAGAACGTTTCTATTTCTATGAAGGTCTGACTGTATTTCAGTTTCATTTAAGGTAGTCACAAGGGAGACAGAACGGAAGAGAAGGAATACTTCAGGTGTTTGGTTATTTTATTAGATACACTGCTAATTACTGTGCTGGAGAGAGCTTAGTGACACATGAGGTCCTTGAGAAAATTATTGGATTATTGGTTCAATGACTGGCCTTGAGCAGCTGTTAAAATGTTTTATCTTCAGTTCAGTTTAAAAATTCTGTGATCCTAGACTCATCTTGTAGATCTCATTTGGATTCCCTAGAGGGAAAGGTAGAATAGAGTTACAGTAAGAATAAAGAATCAAGTCACCTGGGATTTCAGTCTTTTACACGTGCTCTCTTCTTTATTTTCTTGATAATGGGAAACTACTTCTTTATCTTAGATTGATATAATGAGAAATATTTATTAATACTGATAGTGTTTAAAGTCTTCCATAGATAGTGTTACCAGGCAAAAGTAGAATTGGGCATTTTGCAATTCCTTGAAAAATATATCACAATACAATTCAGGTTGTGCTTTTCTTCAGTGAATTTTTTCTTGATTCATACCTTGTATTTTTTTTCAATATACAGTACTTTTAATCTTCTTCACTTATCTCTTGAAAGTGTACATCTACTCATCTTTTCGTTCTGAGCTCTCCAGCAACATTTTTAGATTAGGTAATGAAACATTAATTACTTGAAAATGCAATTAGATAAGACAATTCAATAATAACTTGGAAGGTAGAAAAAGAGGGAAAACCATTTTTTTTCTATGACATGGCACTTGTTTTGAGTAATATTTTAGTTTCTTCTTAGTGACATTTCTGAAAAAAAAAAAAAAATTTAGAGCCAACCAACAAAACCTTGAGTACAATCTGAGTGGGAAACTGGGGATGAGACGGTCTCATATGCAGCAGTCCAGGTTTGTGGTGGTTTAAGAATATCAAGAACCAGCCATCTGAGTTATTTATTTAAGCCTTCAAAGAACGTATCATAAGCTTTACTTAAGGTATGTTTATAATCTTGTTAAAAGTGATGAACTCCTGTACACCTTGAGGGTTTACACCATGGAGGCTTCATTTTGACACGTTTGGGAATTTTAGTCAAGTTTGTTGCTTTTCGTTTCCATTCAGAGCTAAATGGATATAGAAATGGACACCTTTGAAAAGTAACACAGGCCACTCAGAAGACAAGATCTTGCTCTGATCTTGTGTGCTTGCTGATTTATAGGAAGCTGTGCATACCAAATGCAGTTTTCCACAGCTGCAAGTGCTCTTTAGACAAAGGTGGACCAGTTAAATGTATATTCTTTCAATAATTTTCTCCAACTATGTAGTCCCATGCAAGCTGTGAAAGTTTTCTCAGGAAGTGATTGTGCTGTTTGTGCAGTAGAAATTATATGGTGTAGATGTGAACACTTTTGTAACTAACAACAATAAAGAATGAACAAAGGAAAAATCAAATGGGTTGTTTTTTACTGTCTATTCCTGTCTCTTAGCAAGAATAAGACAAATGACATCATAAGATCTGAAGTTGCAGAAGCAGTCTCTTTGCATAAGTAAATATACCCTCTTCTGTCTCAAGATTGTCCAACTGACATTCAAGTTTAAAAGCTTTACCCATCAGTCAGATACACAACCATATATGTGGAATATCTTTGTTTTATTCATTTTGCACCTGTAATTGGCTTCTTTCCTTTATATTATTTTGAATTTAGTAAGTCCTTGGTGTAAATCTGATTTTTTTTTTTCATTCTCACAAC
>NW_020955967.1:11966-51257 GCF_003031625.1 Empidonax traillii | reverse complement strand
CTCAGAGAGAAGTGTACATTGCAGTTGGAATTGATCAAGCCCATAAACAAAGCTACAGGTTGGATTAAGTAGGAAATAATTTTCTGTTGTTGTTGGGTTTACTTTTGGGATTTGCTTCTTTTTTGTTTTGCTTTGAGTTTCGTGTAGTTTTACTTGTTTGTTTGTTTTGGGTTTTTGGTTTTGTTTCTTTTTTTTTGGAAGAATCTGGTATTTGAGGCTCCTGAGCTGAAGAGGAGTGAAAAATACCATGCTGTTGCAGAAGAGAAAGCAAATGCAGTACTGCATCATATACACAGTGGTAGGATTTGTCAGACATAAGATATATAAAATAAAAATCCGTCTGACCCAATTTCAGTGGAGTCATATTCACAGTTTGAGGGGGGTAAAAAATAAGGAACTATGCAAACCATAGGAAAAGGGTCCAGAGAAGAGCATAAGAATAATTCTCTTTCCCTGCATTTTCTATAATTCTTCAGACAGAGTAATGACATTTCTTTAGCCTGTAGAATAAAGACATGAGGTAGAGGAAGGTTTAGGAGGAAATGTTAAGCATCTTCAAATATGTAAAAGACTTCTGGCTGAAAAGCTGATACTGTTCTCATGAACCTTTAGTGCTTATGGCAAGAAGCACAAACCAGGGGGTAAAGATTCAGGATAAATGCAGAAGTAAAACTTAATTATGGGAGAGTACAGAAATATAAATGCCCTCCTTTTTGTATACAACCATTATCTTTTCTCCTTGAAAGCCCTCATTTTTCTATTAAGCATGAATATCACTATCAAATACATTATTTGTGTAGATTTCCACACAGCATAGTCCAAGAACCCACTTTTCACCAATGTGTCATATAAAGGAATCACAAAGCCACAGCAACAACGATGAGCTATAGGAATAGGGCAAAAAAGGCTACTGTCAGTCTCTAACAGGGAACTGTCTAGTTCCTCTAACAGGGAATATCTGCTTTTAGTGCCAGGGCAACAGATGAAACAAATTGTTTTGCACAAGTAAAAATCATGACAAGTGCATAAGTCAGGTGATGTCAATTTGTTGCAGAACGCTTGGATATCAGATTTAGGTATGAACATTCAGCATATGAAATGCAATTCTGTTCCGCTAATGAATGCAGAGCTGCATAATCCCAGCTCATTAGGTGTGAGAGCAGACTTCACAGGGATATGAGTTCAGGAAACTGCAGTGCAATGCAGTAGATCACTGCTATGCAGACACAAAGCCTTCACAAACCTCTGTGCATTTCTCACCTGGAAATAAGCTGATTTGTCTCAGAATTAAAAAGCTTGTGGCTCCAGAAGGCATATACTTATTTATTCCCATAGAAAGTGTAGCAAATAGAATATGTCCAGCAAAAAAGGGAATTACCGTGCAAGGATCACTTTGTGCAAATCTCAAAGGACTAATTGCAGAAAGCTGTTTTAAGTTCTGACAAAAAAAGAAAAGAAGCTAGCATTAATGACTCCCTTCTTCCAAATATGAAATGTCTGAAAGAGTCTGAAACGTCTGAAATAGAGTCCCCAAGTTAACCTCTGTAGAAAAAAATTGGCTGCTTACATGAAGTTTTCAAAAAATGTCTTTATAGCTAAAAGTTAGTGGATTTGTAGATTGTGTTTATGTATTAAGAAGCCTTTAGATTGCAGTTCTTGATAACGTGGATATACAGGATTGTGTCATCGTTGCACAAATTCTGAGTTTTAAATTGTTAAGTTGATTTCAGTGGTGTTAGTGAAGCATGTTTTTGTTTTCTTTCCTCTGTGGGAATTACATAAAATCAGAAGCATAGATGTTATGTCACTGAGGAAGGGCACATGTGCACTTCAGAAGCACAAACAACAAGGTGTTCAAAGCAAGTTCTGATAGGCAGATAGAACAAAATTATTACTTTCAAATACTGTTCTGAAATAGCTTTCCAAAAGGGAAAGCAGGAAGTTGGTTTCCCAAAATGTATTCTGCAGACAAACAGTTAGTTGCAAACCATTTGCTGTGCTGGTTTAGCTTTTTATTTTGTTTGCAAACTGTTTTACAATAGACTTTGAATTTTACAGTTTTGTTCTCCTGAGTTATTTAGCAAATGTTTAATGAGGAAAATCTTCATCTTGTGGATTGTTTACAAATTGTGGTTTCCTTATGTTTATATGTTCAGCTTTTCTGTTGAGGGATTTCATCACTTTTGTCATATGCTTGAGGACGCTTTTTTCCAGAAATGACTGTATGTAGCATAGTGTTGGAAAAAAATATATAAGCACTAAAATCTTTACTTTCAGATGGAATCTTTGAGAGCTTGCATGCTAAAGATTCTGTAGAATTTTGTTTTATGCATATCTTGAAAAATATGTCTTTTTGCAGCTCATAACTCTAAAACCTGTTGATACTAAATCCAATCTTCTTGGCAGCTTTCATCTATATGTGGGGCTTGTTCTCTGTCAAATATAAGCATTCATTGCCAAGGAATGATATTAGTGTGTCCACACACCAGGCACTGGGTTTTATGTTGTGGGTCTGGAGCAGATTTAGAGTCTTCAGGTCATACATGTACATTCTTTGCCCTTTACATCCTGAGTTCATTTCTCCTCTGTTGCCTTTTTTCTTACTCAGCCTTGCATTTCCACTTCCCTACTGATTTATGTTCCCTGAGGCCCTTTTAGCTTTCTGCTACCTTTTTTCCATAGTGACCCTTTAGGGTGACCTACCAGGGTTCAAATGGGGGGCTTTTCAAGCTCTCAGTTGTACTGCTTGATAATGCATTAAATCACCTCACAAACTAGAAAATTTCTTTTGTAGTCATTTCCTGGCTCTTGGAAAAGTAATTGAAGAGGTGTGGATGATCAGACTGATTCAGCATTTCAAGTAGGCAACATGTTGGTGAATATGATTTTTTGCTATAGCTCTTTTTTGGTTTTGAATATGCCTATGGTATCCTCTAGTAGGCAGAGAAAAGACTGAATTATGCTTGTTGTTGAAGTGAAATGGGAGTTTGAGACTATTAAGGGGTTTGGAAGCATTACAGTTTCTGCACCGATGAAATCCACAACTTCTTTATGAAGCCAGTCCTAGAGGATGAGCCTAAGCACTGTGAAAGCAGCTTAAAGTGTAATGTTTATTGGTTTGAAAGCAAAACATGACATGGCCATCCAATTCCAACTTTGCGTTTATTTCTTAGTAATTGGGGAAAAAAGAGGAAGAGAAGTAGCAGAACAGGACATGAATCTACCAGTAAGTCAGATAACATATGAGCTGTTCTTTCCCAGATGAAGTCACTCACAAAAATCCATTTACTTCCATATGAATATAAATCAGCCTTTGTGGAAATGGATGTTATGGGGGAGTCTGTCTGAAAGGATCTCTTTAAAATTTTAAACACGCACTCTTAAAGTCTGGAGTGTCCTTCTACATAGTATTGCCTGGTTCTCTCTCTTGTACAAAGAATATTCTAACATATAAACACAGTTTCAATTAATATAAGAGGAACAAGTATAGGAAATTACTATTTTTTTTCTAGAATGGAAAAGTATGATTACTTGACTCCATCAAGTTTCATGTACTCAAGCTTTTTTTTTATTTTAAAAGTCTGGTAAGATGCTTTAAAACTTTAAGCTGTGGAAGTTTTGTACATAAGAGAGGCTGATTCTAAGCAGGGTTGTGCTGAGCAATACTTGAGCCCTCTCTCAATACACACTTAAATAGCTGTGAGCGATACAGTAGTAGAAGATTTCATATAAGCCCAGTTTCTTTCTGCATAGGTGAAACTAAAACATATCTTAGCTATCTGTACAGAAAATCTAAGGTCTGCGAGAACTGACTTATAAAAAATTAAATCAAAGAAGAAGCTATTTTGGATTATCATCAGTGCATGTCTATTCCTTCTCTGGTGAGGCAGATTAACACTACTCATATAACATATCACAGGTGTGATAAATATGTGAAAAATCAGGTTGGTTGTCACCTGGTTTTGATGTAAGCCTAGGAAGAACCTCTCATTTAGTTCAAGAACTGGCATGTGCTCCAAGTACCACCGATGTGTCTGCCCAGGTTTGATCTATGCAAACCAATGGAATGCAGCAGAGCTTCTGCAAGGCCCACAACAACTCCAGGAACCACAGACTGACTGTATCTTTTGTCAGCATCCAGGAGTGGAATGCCTGGAAGAAGTGTCAGCCTCTGGAGAGGAGTCACTGATTACATGGTGTCCTTTCTTTCCTCTTGTTAAGGGCAGCCACCCCTGCTAAGCTTAGAGGAGCTTGGTAGAATTAAAGAAAGCATTTTACTGAGAAATGTTTTTTAAGATCACTTTATTGACTCCTAGAATATTTCAGAATTGTTTGGGGGTTTTGGCCCAGTTTTTGGCACATGGTATTTTTAACACATTGTTTTTCCAGGATGGTAAATTTGACTTTCAGCTCTTCTTTCTTGCCATGGCTGTGCATAATCCACATCATTATTTTGTTACAAGTGGTCTTTTTTCTTCGTATTTTTTTGTTTAAATAAAAACTCAAAATATTGTTTCTTAATCATTTATTTCTATAATCAAGTGGTTAAAACTCCTACTAGAAACTGCTTATTTGCAGAACCCAAATTTTTTGTGGTCAGTAGGTTTAAGATTTGCTGACCACTCTGACAGTGAAGATGCAGGGAAAAGAAACAGTGAAGTAAACTAATATAAAAGTGAAAACAAAAGGATTTTTTAATTGACCAAAATTATGAAAAAGAAGATAAAACCAGAATATAATCTTTACATATCTTGTTCGATTACTGCATTCATTTAGTTTATGCTTCCTTAAAATTTTAATGTGCTTTAGAGTTTTTAGCTAACAGTTGCAGCTTTTATATAATAAGAGATTTTCAAGTGAGAGAAGAGGTTTGGGAATTTGTTGAAAGAATAGTTTAGAGAGTCAACAACCCAATCCTGAGAACACTTGGAACTTTTGGTACTTGCCACTAAAAGTTGAGTGTTAAAACTAACAGGTGTCTGAGTTTAGGTGCAAAGAAAAGAAGCTCCCCATGAGGATCTAAGTTGCTGTGTGGTATTTTCCTGGTGTTTTGAAAGATGATGCAACAATATGTAATCTATGAGAGTGTTTTCAAAACATTTCACTTAATTGGAATATTCATAAAATTTATGTGGGTTTCAGGCTTTGTATGTGATTATAAAAGTACACGTATGCAACAAAAACATAAATGCTCTCACAGGTGGACATTCATGTTGAACACAATAATTATGCAACAACTCCTTTGGTTAGGGAATAATGTATTAAGTGGACTTCTTATATGGATGCAATTAAATAGTTCCAAAGGCCTGCGGGAGAGTGTAGTTTCAATGTCAAAAAGTAGCCTTCACAAATACAAATATTAACTACTGTTTGTCACTACTTCTTCATTTTACTTATATATTTATATACTTATTTAAAAATCCTGGCACTGTGCCACTTTTGATGTCAGGATTACAGGGGCCATGACTTTGGCACCAGAGTGCCAAAAGATGTCATATTGTCATTTGATCACTTTGATAGAGGAATTAGTCTGGGTTCAGCAAGACAAGTTGCCTTCACATTTTATGTAAATGGTCTCCTCTAAGTTCAGGGCATTGCATTGTCCTTCAGGTCCCCATCAGTGGGTCACACAAATCAATTTTGTTCAGCCTGTCAGTGCTTTAGGGGACAGCACCTACCAGGTGTCCTGTGTTCGCAAGGAATTTAGCCACTGACTCAGGAAATACTGGATTTCTTGGCCATGAGGAAGTAAGAGTCATCCTCCTCCACACAGCCTGTGTGTGCTGTGATTGATAAACAATTAAAAATCCCCAGGTAAACAGAACCAATATGCACAAATTTGCTTCTTGAAAATAGACCTGACAGTTATCCATTTCCTGTTCAAGGACATTGGGGGATTTTGGACCTTGAAGGGACTAAGGCCAACAATCATTTCCTTTGTGAAACATTAGTGCAAGTCATAAAATGAGCTTGTTAATTACAGTCATAATCCTTTTAAGATTAAAGGGCAAAATCAATGTTTTACTCTCTGTACTGCTATAGAGGGCATTAATTTCCCTCTCACTTAAACTGTCCTGACAAGTGGTGATGTGCTGGGTGTAAGCAGTTACTGTTAAGGTTACTTTTTGGGAAAACATGGCAAAGTAGTAAAGCAACAGATTTACAACTGGTAAAAACTGAAAACAAGGGTTGTCTAGAATTCATTCATAATTTTTCAGACATTAGATCAAGAGCTACCATATTAAAAAAAAAAAAATACTACGGAAAAAGGAGACATTAAGACAACTAGCCTTAAAGTTACATAAAATAAAAGCAAAAAAAAGCTGATGGGACATGTAAAACCATGGAGGATCCACAAAAAGCTGCAGTATAGCATCAAGTGTTAAGACAACCTAAATACACAAAGGTAAGCTTACACTGATAGCAACAGTAGTGTGCACACTTTATGGGCTGCACAATTAGACTACAGCCAAATGACACAAGAAGGGAGGAATAATAAACATAAAAAGGGAGGAGATGAACCATGAGACCTACTTCTTGTTTTTCCAAATACAGTCCACCTTCCATCACTGTTGAGGGATGGCCATGGCAAAAAAAAGCCAATTTCAGTGGCTGCAGTTTAGATCAGCAAGCAGAAAAAGAAGCAACACCAACTTAAGGATTTTATCTTTACTGGAAGTTTTACTGTGGCTTAGATGAAACAGCTTCATACTGTTAAGGACAAATGGGCTAAGTATGTCAAACCCTGCTGCTGTGCTGCTTTTCAGCTGGCATCATTTGACTTGGACAAGCAAGAAAAACATCTCAGTGAATTATTTTGTACCTACACTTCCCAGCCTAATCTAAAAATATCAGAAGTATGGAAGCAGAGGAACTGGTTTAGCCCAGAGGCTTCATTTAAAGCTGAATGACAAAATGCCAGCTATCAGACAAAAGATAATAATGACATTTATCTTCCAAGACATTATGTAAGAATGAAGAAAATCTTTTAAGTAATGATTTGCAGGAAGAACTATCTTTAGAATTTATATAAAATACATGGAAAAAAATGTAGCAGTTATTAATATAATAAATAATGAGTCCCATAGGGACCAGTAAGACACCAACGTGGTGTGTAACGAGAGTAACGTTTATCCAAGGAGTCACAGTTTATTATAGCAGTTTCAAATGCTGGCACATCACAACATGTGACTTCATCAGCCAATTAGATACAAGCATTTAACTGAGCATGTGTGACAGAGTACTTAGAACTACAACTCCCAGGATGCTTCGCAGCACCTGGTATAACCACACCCCACAACTCCCCCGTTTTTATTAATAACAAGATACAAAACAGTGCAAATTCAAAAAACAGTGCAATTCTTAACTATTTTTCAACAAAACGTTTCACTTAACATAGTAAACTTATTTCTTGTTTAAACCTTATATACCTAAGAGTTCTATACAATAACAAAACTTTATTAATCAAAAACCTTCTTTACTTAAGGGTTTTATGCAATTAGGTAGAACAAAACCTTTATTATCTGAGGGTTTACATATATCTGGGGAAACCTTACTTTATTAAAGGAGAAAGGGTTTAGTGGAGGAACAACTTGTTCTGAGTTGTCTTTTATTAAGGTGATGCGTTAGAGGTAGTTTTTGTTGTGTGAGTGTGCTTGTTTCACATATATTGCATAAAGTGCATATGGTTCACATACATTTTTACATCCACATAATCTCTCTCTCATTCATTCGGGTGGCCACCCCATTCTCTCTTCATTCATGCATACCTGTAATCTTTATTTTGTTTTGATATTCCAGCTATACAATTCAGACTTTTATGTAGTGTTTGATTATGAGGTTGTTAGTTTGTCCTTTTTGTATTTATGCTCAACAACTGCACTTGCTCTAAAGAGGAACTGTTACAAGGAGTATATAGGCTTAAAAATTTTTAAATTATCTCTGTTTGATTCAGCACTTACTTAATCACGTGCATATTCTCATCCTGTATTCCCCCTTTCTTGTTGTGAATATTGAAAGTTAATGAATTTAAAGGTATAATACTGGCAAGTATTGTGCACATTCCTGAGTGTGTAGTTAGAAAAATGAATAGGTAAGTTAGTACTATAATCTGTTAATTAATAACAATAGAAATTCTTAAAGATGTTAATTACATTACTTAAACAAGATAGTTACAAACTCAAACTTATCTAGATGCATTTAAAAACTTAACAATCTTAAACAATACTTAGTAAATGTCACTATTAGTAATTTAAAGAAGGCTACAGGGAAATAAGAAACTTAAAAATGTATTAATAAGGCAATGTTGAATTTTTTCTTATTACTGTAAAGACAAAACTAAAGATAGTTAACTAAATTATTTTAGACAAAAACATTTGTAATAATTTCTGAAAGACTTAGGTGTAAAACATGTAAAAACAGTCAGTACATGTAGTGTCTGTATAGCTTTGACGCCGGCCCGGGTCTTTGCTGGGGCCACTGCCCCCCTCACAGGGCGGGTGGTGGTGTTGTCACTGTTCACGCTCCCGGAGGAGCTGGAGTTGCTGCGGTCACGACTTGGCCCGATTACAGGGGGGACCATGCCGCTGGTCACTGCCGCCGGGCCTCAGCTCGGCTTGGTGCTGCACCGCCAGTTTCAGTTTTCACTGAGGCCCGGCCCCCGCGCTCCTGGGGTGGCTTAGAAGTGGCGCCACGTTGTGCCGCGTGTGTGGCTGTCCCGGGCCGCGCTGCTGCTGGCCCGGCTGTCCCCGGCGGGGCCCAGAGAGCAGCTGCCCCGCGGAGTCCCACTGGCCGCCGGGGCCGCCGCCGGCACCTCCTGCTTGTAGACGGGGAAGGTGACCACCACAGCCGGGTCCACACACTCGGGCACGGCGCTGCTTAGCTCCACGAGGCCGCTGCCAGCAGCAGGGCCACTCACAGGCCCCAGGAGGGGCGGCGGGGCGGCAGCGACAGGTGCCTTGCTCTGCAGTTTCTCGCTGACCGCCTGCTCCAGCTTCTCACGGGACGAGAAGCCAAGTCGCTGAGTACATTGTCCCTGGAGCTGCTGCTGCTGCTCCCCGCAGCCGTTGGTGAGGTGTGGGGGGGCTGAGGCCACGCTGTCTCCAGGGGCAGATTTCCTTCACTGTCCACTGCGCTGTCTGCAGTGCCGCAGAGTTGCATGATGCTCTCGGCCCATCTTGCCGTGGCCGCCAAGCGCTCCGCCAGTTCCGCGCTCTGTGCCTGCCACTGGCACCGCTCTTCTTTCGGCCCCGGGATTCAGCGAGACCTGCTGCCCAGCGGCTCTAATACCCGCCACCGCTCGAGCGGTGCTGGGCCACTTGCCCACCAGAGGCCTTTCCAGCCGACCCGGAGCCAGTCACAGCGCACCGCCACAGAAGAAATGTACCTGACGGTCAGCCTCTGGCCGGGCGGCAGTCTCTGCACCGGCCTGCTCCTCCCGGCCTGCCCCCGCGGCTGTCAAGCGCCCCAAGACACCCTATCATGGCATCTGGTATCGTGGGCATGTAGTTTTTCAGTTGTATCAGGAAATCCATGAGCGGCGTGGTGGATACCGCGGGCTTCACGTCGCCGTTGGCCGCGGGTGGGACGTACATGCCATTGGAAATGGCCCCATCTGGGGGAGCGGCCACTGCCGTGGACACCGGCACGGACTCCCTTCTGCTGACCGCGCCGCCCTTGGTGCCCTGTGCCGCTCCGTTCTCGGCTTGTCTCGCTGCAGCCACCGAGCACCTCCTCAGCCCCACGCTCCGTGTCCTCTGCCGGCCTCGTTCTCCTCCTCAGCTCACGGGGCCCGTGCACGCTCCGCGCGGCTACACATGGCCGGGTCTCACGCGCCACTGCCTACCTTTCGTGCGCTCTGAGATGCCCCGGCCCCGTTTTCTCGCGCTGTCTGCTTTGGCTTGCAACTTTTTCGAGTGCTGGCACAGCAGCACGAAGTTTCGCAAGCAGTTTCACTAATTTAAATTGCCGCTTTTGGCTTTGTTTACAAACTCGCGCCATAACTTTGGCACAAGCCTGCCCAGCAACCCACCTCGCCGCTTGCAGTCCTGAGTGGCTCCACGCCGCTCTGAGATGCTCTGGCCCCCCTCCTCCAGGTCGCCCTGGCTTGGAGTCTTTCAGATCTCGCCGCGGCCATAATCTGCGACGGTGAGTCCCCGCAGCGAAGGGGGGACACCTGGTCTGTGGTCATTGCACCGAAGCTCGTGCCACACACCCCGTGGCCAACACATTTTGTATCCCTTCCAAACATCGCGCCACTGGCAGGCAGAGCAGCTGCTGCCCAGTTATCGATTCTCGGGGCGGACCATGCTTTGTGCATGACTCCAGCAGAGGCAGTCCACAAAATGGCCGCAGTACAGGAAGAGAAGACATCACTTCCTGCTCCCAGCATGGGTAAAATGGCACCATCCATGCTTTAGCATGATCACCGCGTGTCTGCAAGCTTGCAATGGCCCGGGAATTCAAAGTCTTGCTAGTCACCCAACTTGCGACACGCGCCTTCCTCCCGGGACCCACGCATCCGTGAAAATTCAGCACAAAAATCCACATTCCAAGGTCCCTCCTCCATGCCCCTGGCGCACCCCCCCCCTCCACATGGAGGGACTACGCGGAGCTCTCCGCCCAGCAATGTCTGTGGCGAGGGGAGACCCAAGGTTACCCTCTGTGGACGAGTTCTCCTGCGCGGGCTCTAAAATGCCCACTTTCTTTATTTCTGCTTTCTTCTCTGTTTCTCCACTCTTCTTTCCAAGCAGTTTCACTAAGAATTGTAAATAATAGCAGTCCTAAAACAGTTATTTTCATTAATTTTAAAAGTCCAGCTATTGTATGTCTGTTAACTTGTCTCCAAAGTCTTTTCAATATTAAGCTTAAGGCTTTTGCAATATTCTGTGGTTCACGTGAATTAAAAGTTTTCATTTTTTCTCTCTCTCTTTTTTTTTCTTTTTTCCCTCCCTCTCACCTTGGACGTAGGTTTTTCTTCTCCTTTCCTGTTTCTTGTTTCTTCTTTCTTCTCTGTTCCCGAGAGCTGTTCTTTCCAAACGTAGGCAATTGCCTACCGAGTTTTAGGCCTTTACTCTGAGCTCTAAGTGGTTCTCCCGCTGACGCCCATCAGAGTTTCCTTTCCTCTGGTACCTGGTGTTTATTTCTTTTTCACGGCAGGTGTCCTTCAGCATTAATTATAGGCTGATTCCTGATGTCTGGTCCGAATTAGTCCCTGATTCAGGGCAAGGTTTAGATCCCAGTTCGGGAGCACCAAATGTAGCAGTTATTAATATAATAAATAATGAGGTCCCATAGGGACCAGTAAGACACCAACGTGGTGTGTAACGAGAGCAAGGTTTATTCAAGGAGTCACAGTTTATACAGCAGTTTCAAATGCTGGCATGTCACAACATGTGACTTCATCAGCCAATTCCATACAAGCATTTAACTGAGCATGTGTGACAGAGTACTTAGAACTACAACTCCCAGGATGCTTTGCAGCACCTGGTATAACCAGACCCCACAAAAAAAACAATAGGTCAGAGCACACATACACAAAATCCAAAATCAACAGATGTAACAGACAATCACGTGAATACGGAATAAAGCAAGTCCCTACAATTTCCATGGTAAACCATTTTTCACCAAAAAAAAAAAAAAAAAAAAAGAAAAAAGAAAAAAGAAATATGAGAAGGTGCTTAAAGTATAACCACTCTGAGAGAAAATATTTACCTAAATGTCTATGTTACTTGTGCTGATCTTCCTACTAGATTTCTTGTCTGTCTGGTGTTAAGCCATAGGTTCAAACCTCAGGCTAAGGAGAGAAGTTTCTGGAGGAGCTGTAGAGTTGTTTTGGGTTTTGTTTGTTTGTTTGTTTGTTTGTTTTTTAACTGAAGACTAAACCAAGCCATTTAATGAAAATTATTGTTCATATTATTTTGCTTCCTAAAATCTATGAATTTTTGCTCACTTTTTCTGCACACATTAACATCAAGGCAGAAAAAAGGTGGAATTTCTAGGAAGAACATTCCAAACTTTCAGACTTTGTTCTCAAAAACAAATAACATAATTAGTGTATGCATATAACTCAGTTTTATTCTTAGTTTGTGTAAGGTGGTTAGTTTGATGAACCAAATGTGTTCTTAAAATTCAGTATCCCATTTTGGCTTTGGCAGGGTTTTTTTCTGAAAAATCTGTAGCACTGGCAAATTTTATCAGACAATATTGTCTTTTAGTTGAATGGTTAGGGGAATGCATGTAGAAAAAAATTTATACAGGTTTTTGGGTTGGTTGATGTTTATTGTTTTGGGTAAACTAAAGAAAGTGGTCTGAGCACTGAACTAGATTGTCTTTTGAGGATTTAGACTTAATTACAGTAAGTCTGAGGGCGAAGTTCAGAAGAAGAATTAGATGTGTTCCTGGACACATAGAGTCATCTCAGGAGTTTTTATATCCAGCTTGCCAAAAAGCCATGCAGACATGCAAGTTCTAAGAACTCTCCAAATGTGGTTGTTTTGTAGGCATCCTGAGATAGCTCTGATCACTCCTAACTACTGCTCTAAGTTAAGAAAATCTTTAATTACAAAGTAGGGCATATATTCAAATGATGTTTTAATTTCTAAAGGCTTTTTTACTTTTGAAGAACCTGACAACAGCTGATAGATCTTATGAAGCCCTACAAGTCTGTAAGGATTAAAATAAGCAGAATTGCTCATAAAAACTATGGTAGATACGGTGATTACTTTTTCCCATCAAAGAAAATTTCCAGAGAGAACTTCAAGGAAACAAAGGATGGAGGAGGGTGAGCAAGATGAACAGAGAAAGGGATTGCGTGGGGGGCAGATGTGAAGTTGACCTGTATCATAAGTAATTGCAGACAGAGCTGTACAGAGGAGACAGAGCACGTTCATGGTTGCAGAGCTGATGGTGGGGTAGCACAGAGATGTCTCCAGTGCCTGTAACTCAGGTCAGCCAGGTATTAATTGTCCAGACAATTATCAGAATGTGCTTGGTGTACCTTCAGTGGCAAATGGTAGCAAAACCAGGGACTTCTGCTTTGTCTGTAGTGCTGTCATCACAGAATTGCTCAGTTTGCCAGAGGAATTGCCTAGGCCTGTTCTAATACCCTTCCAGCACTGAAATACCTCCCATGTTACAGCTCTGCAGTGTTTCTGTGCAGGAGAACCAAGGTATATGTAAAATGGTCCAGCTCCTCTCTCAGAACAGCAAGCTCAATATGGACATGGCCTTCCATAAAGAGTGATGGTTGCTCTGTGCTGAAGATGACCAGGAAATGACAGCTCAGGCATTCCTTAAAAAGTGTACTAGGTCTTCATAATTTAATAATATCAGAGAATTCCTTGCCAAATACCTTAAAAGCTGAAAGACTGAATCACTGCTATAAGGCTTTTTCAGCCTAGGGTTCTCTCCTTCAGAGGGCTTTATGGATGTGTTTTGTTTTCAATCTTTTTATTTTCCTTGTTTGGTCTTTAGCAAAGATACAGACTTAGCATTTTATCACAATTGCTTTTTAATCACGCAGGAATTGGTTTTCTACCATGAATACTTAGAGCATTGTCCAGTGTATTTAATTAGCTCTAATAAACAGCTCTAAACATAGAGATGTTTAGATGTCATAAACTTATATATCATAATTATTAATTACCAAAAATATGATATAAAACATTAATAAAGTATTACTATAATATTGTAAAATGGAGTGGTTTAGATCTGATAAGCACCTCCAAACATCCAGAGCAATTAATGGAAGTTAAAATGTGTGTGAAGGGAAACCAAAGTCCATTTGCATTGACCGTAGCAACAGTGGTTTTCAATCTGTCTGTTCTCTGCTTCCATATAGCAATTTCCACTGAAAGCTTGTCATAATTCTTCAGTACAGAACAAGTGGTGTAATCAATTTTTGCTTTGTGATGATGGGTTCCCAGAGTTGTTTGGTTTAGTAAGTTGGTTTATTTATTAAATTGCATTTGCCTGTTAAAAATAAGTTCTCTTACAGTTCCTTCTCAGAACCCTGTATTTTTATAGTATTTTATTTAGTGGAAATTAATTAGCTTGTTAGAAAGGAATTGTGTGAGATTTTGCTGAAATGTAGTCTCCAAATGCTAAACCAGTCATGTATTTAGTTTCTGCCTCATTTAATCAGACTCTTGGAAATTATATTAGGCATCACAAAAACATTATACTGGACATTTTAGATCCCTGGAGAAATAAAGGTTGTGAGTCAGATCTGGTCAGGAGTTCTGGTTTAAGAGGCTTTATTAGAAATTCTGATTCATTAAAACTTAAGCACTGTGTAAGAATACAGCTGTTAGAGAAGAAAGGTTTCTCAGCTGTTGAGGGTAGAGATGGACTTAGAAGAAGTGGTTTTAGTGCTTTCCTGCCTGCAAACCATTGTTTGAATTCTACTCTAATTATTGTTTAGTTTAAACAGTGGAACAGGTCCAACAGGAAAAAATGGGATAAGCCTATTTCAAACTAATTCATAGGCTAGTTTTGTGGTGGTGTTTATTAACATTGTGGGAGAGCCAAATTTAAATCCCAGTTGTGCCAATAAATTACACAACTATGGAATTGCTCTGTTACTTCTTAGCAGTTACCAATTTTCCCCCCGTTCTCAAAGCCAAGTTCAAGGATTACATTAGAACATAGTGCTGATTTTATAATGTAATTTACACAGTCAATAATCAGAAGGGAAAAATAGCTCCTCAAGAGAAAGCACCAGAAAAGCACAAGTTGAAAGACAGAGTTCGGCTTCCTCTGTACTGTCTCATGTCCTGTCTCTATAATACTTTGCAGCTTCTTCAGGCTAGCTGTCCTGCCTGCTCTAAGCAATTCCTGCTCCATTTGCTTTGCAGCACCATTCCTGATTGTCCTGCAAAACATCTGTTGAGACCTGTGCATGTGACATGCATTGGAGAAGTTAAAGAAATATTATATCATATTTAATATATATTTGGTTGAGGCTGATCAGGTGGTTAGGAAGTAGCAGGAATGAGCTTAAGGGTCTGAGAACCCTTTAAGACAGCAATGACTGGCCATTGATATGCAATACAACTAAGGCAACCTTATGATGGAAATAAATGCTCGTTTGGGCACTGCATGGCCTCACCAAATTTTACTCTGTGTGTTCAGGGACCAGTTTATCATTGTTGTCCTAATTATGCAGTGCATTATATATATCTGATAGCCACTTGCTCTTAGCCAGATGACAGCTCTCATCAATGTTCAACATTTAAAAAGCTTTTGTAAGGAACTGCAAACAACTGAGTGCTGAGATAACTTTTGCATTCTGACTTTCTCATTTAATGTAGCCATTACTTTATTCAGCATTTGAAATCTTTCATTGCTAGAAGAAGTTTGGTTTACCATTTTTAGTTTTTGGTACTGCTTTTTGAGTTACAGGTACTATTTGATATTATCAGAGCATGAAACAAAATCCCACAAGAATGCTTGCCTTTCTCTCTTCTGTATTGTTACATTTTAATTAAACTTTCTTGGGTAGGTCTTGTTTTAGTTTCAATATTAATTGTTAATAATTACTAAAATGTTACTCTCATGCTACAAACAGTACTGTCATTCTGTTGGACTACCTGGTTTCGAAAACCAGGACTGACCATGAGTATTGCAGTGCTCACTTTCATTAGGATAAACGGGTGTTAGATTTTGCTCAAATGCGTTAAACTGTTGCAGTATTTTGGACTTGTCGTGGTTTTGCTCTCACCCCGCACACAATTACTATAAGTTGAGAGAAGGTTTATGCAGACAAAAAAGAGATCTGATTGGGGAGAATAATATTAGGGTTTATTACTAGCAAGATAAAAACTAAAAAACTACATCTACAATAATTCTAATTAGGTAAAAGTACTATGTATTTATGGAAAATACCCCTCCCCCCTTTGTATCAGTTCAGGAGGAGTAACAGTCTCTTTTTCCATTCTTGGAACTCCAGGTCTTTTAAATAACTCTGCAGCTCTTAAAAGTCCTTCTAGGACAACAACTCTGATTTGTCGCAGCTGGAACTCTATCTTTCTCTCTCCTGTGTCAGCCTCAGGGCTGGGCCTACCCCCCTCCTGGGCTAAGACTGGAGGCTGGGGGCTTACCCAGGCCCTGAAGGTCTTCTCTTCCATGAACTGCAACGGGACACTTGCCTGCCATGGATCTTCACCACAGAGTCACAGGGGATAATGGTTTCTGAGTCCTCCCCTGTTTCCTGTGGGGTCCATTCCCACGGGAGAACAGTCCTTAATATACCTCTCCGATGTGAGTCCATCTCTCAGACAACTGGTCTTCCACTCTCTGCTGTCTCTCAGGGTCACAAATCTCCAGCACCAGGATGGATCCCTCTCTTGGATCCCAACATCTTACCCAAGCCGTTCTGCTCCAGTGTAAGTCTCTCCATGACTTACAAGCCTCCAGCAGGACTGTTTCATTTCAAGCCTTCTCATGAAGTCTCAGCTTCCTCGTGCATCTGAGCTTACTTACTTCAATGTAAGCTCCTCTACAAGCTGCATGGGGTCTCCACACCCCAATAATCTTCCACAGGTGGCAGGGATTTATTTTTCAGTCTTTTCCCTGCTGAAGGGAGAGAAAGAGAGAGAGCGAAAGAGGGGGAAGAGGCAGCCCCCCTTCAAACTTTTCTTCTCCTGCTACTGCGAGCTTTGACTTTGAAGGCTGTGCTATCTGTCTCTCTCTGGAATTCCTTTTGCAGCGCGTCTTGTCCAGATTTTTCTCTAAAGTTTTTTTTCTTTACTATGTTACATGAGAGAAGGGGGGCTTCAGTACCACACCTGCCCCTGGCCCAGGGCCAGGGGAGGAGGAAGGCCTGGCCCACTCAGGGCCTACCTCCTCTCCTACATGGCTAGTGCTCCTAAGTTCATCTGCGCCACAGGCTTGCTTCTCTTCCATTTTCTTAAAAATGTCATCAGCAGAAGTGTTACTAAAAGTTTTGATTGGCCTTTTCTCCAGAAATCCACCTGGACAAAACCAGCCCCAGGGGCTGGCTGGTGGGCAAAACCACGACAGGACTATAGTGTAATTCATTGCAAAATAGTGATTTAAAAAAATGGCTGCTGTCACACAGAGAACCCAGGAAGGCCTTTCATATAACTCTGTTTGGGACAGACTAAGCTGCATGAGAACCTCTTAGCTCACTCTACATTGCTGAGTTCCTTTTTGTCCTACTATTCTGGATTTTCCTGGGATTGATTTTCAAGACTCTTTAAGTTGAGCAAAACCAGAATTTTACAGACCTCATCATAAAGAATGCAGAAAAAGAGCGAATGAGACAAGAAGGTCTCAGGAGAAGAGACATTACAGAGTAAAGCAGGAGAGGAGCTTGGCTCTCAAGGAAGGGCATGCGTGGGATTTGGAATATCCAACTTAATTCTATGGAAGCTAAGAGTAGAGAGAATTTTGATACAAATCTATCTGTACAGGGTGTTAGGATAATTCTATTGAGGCAGAGTGTTGGCATTAACTTCATTTAAGATTACCTACTGGTACTGCTTGTCTATCATCTGCCATGGGGAGCATGAGTTCTTTTCTGCTTCTTTTGTGGTTTAAACTTACACACCTGACTGAAATCAACCTTGGTGTGACCTGTACAATTCCCACTGAAATCTTATGTCAGGGAGAAGTAATTGATGTTGCAGGCTTCCACTGATATATAAAGAAAAAATTGCCCTGAATATTGATTTTGGTCTTCCATTAACTGTTGGAGTAAGTGTTTCTTTGTAGGGCAATGACACTTGAAGTTGTTAGAATAGTTTGAGAAAATCCAAAGACTTGTTTCACTTGCTACTATTTCATGGGAGTTTGTGTAAACCTGTGTGAAATTCAATTTGTCAGTGAATGGATAAAAGCCACAGTCAAAGCAATATAAATCAGTCTGATTTTTGTGTTAAAATGTATAACATATCTGTCGGAAAAACATGGTGCAAATTAAATAGAAGTTCAGTCAGGTAATCTGTAAAAGCTACATGCCTCTTCTGCTTTGAAATTTCGTTGTACTTTAAAAATGTTTTAATTTGGTAAATGCCCTGGCCCAACCAAGTATATGCTGTCAAGGATTTGACTGTTAAGAGGTAATCAAATGATTCAGTTGATCCTGGTTAATATTTTTCATTTTGCATTCTTATCTGAAAAGGAAAAAAAAAAGAAAATTATGAGCATTTAAATATAAATAAAGATTGCCGCAGGCATTTCACGTGAGCGGGAAAGAACGACACATCTATGAGATGCAGATTCAAATCCGTTTTATTATCAGAAGGCTACACAATATATAATCTTTTGAGTCCTGGACATGCGACCAGGAGCACAGCATGCTATTATGATTGGTCAGCACACACTGTCCACGCGCCTCAGACAGTCCAACGATTGGTAGTCTTAAAGCACACATTCCTGGGAAAAGTTTCTGTTATCACTGTTTCTCACACATTGCTTTCTGCTGACCTCTGCATTCCTGCAGCTGCAAACTTGTTCTTGTTTGTCTAACGGTCAGCTCCTGGCCTTCTCAAAACCCAGCACAATCCTTTAAAACTGCCAAGACCCCAGCAAAAGATGGCTCAAGATTTTGTTTTTGGCTCTGACATTCCTTCCCATTATTCTTAACTATAGCAGTTCTGACATTCCTTCCCAGTATTCTTAATTATAGTCTCCTATAGCTGGAGATATTAGTAGCAAAATAGCCAAAAAGCAGTAGCTAGAACTGGAAGCATTAAGTGTGTTGTAATATTTATGTAAAAGTTAATATACTAAATTACAAGCATTTTAGATGTGCTGATTCACTGCAAGTACCACGACTTCTCTGAGCAACCTGTGTCAGGGCCTCACCTCCCTCATTTGGCTGTGTAACATTCTGGAAGTAAAAAGACAGCTTTCATCTGATCTACATAGATTGTTGTCATGAGAACAGTTAAATGACAAGAATAGCAATCCTTAAAATGGTAAAAATGCTGCAAAATTACCCAATGTTACATATAACCCAATTTGAATAAAAAAAATTTAGGAATTTTCTTCTACAAACTCTACTTCTTTGAGTTTGTCCCAAACCTCAACACTTAAAATGTATGGCAAACATTATATTTTTGAACCATTATGTTTTGAAACGTTATATTTGTGAACATCAACAGTTGGGCTCCACATTTCTAATGGTGAACTTGTCTGTAAAGCTGATTCTGTAGAAAAGGCATTGAGATTTTTAAATTTTAAAATTGCATTGCTTTTAAAATAGCATGCAGTCTCCTAGTCGGGTTCCTGTTTTTGGAAAGCTAACTACTAGATATATAAGAACTTCAGAAAAGAAAAAAAAAAAGCTTCTGGAAGTGGGAGATCTAAATTTGCACTTTAAAAGTTTTTCTAAAATTTAAAAATTGCTGCTCAGTTGAGAAAGAATTGATTTGTGAAAAGAACACTAGTTATGATTCACTGTCATGAAATAGTGCAAATTGTGTTAAGAATATCTGAGCCAGGGAGTAAAAGTGAAGATAATTAATTGTCACCTTTTAGCCTATATCTTTGGTGTGATTGGTGAGAGAGGCTGCTTAACATTCTTGAATACCAGGAATAAATTCCTTCAGTCACTTTGCAGTGGGAGTAGAGAACAGCCTCTTAACTTTTGGTCCATATGTGTATTAGTTCACGAGACAACAGAACTTGGCTCTAAGAATATTGCAGTGAATTGAGGCATTTTCAGTCAAGCTGCTTTCAGCCCAGGCTGCAGGTTTATGGCCTCTTGTCCATAAAACCAGCAACTACTTGTCACCTGTGCACTCTTTATGCTCCACTTTGTTAGAAGAGGAAAATACAGTTCATTAAGAAGATGAAAGGCAATAAAAATTTCTGAAGCTTAAATTCAATCCTTAATAGCTTCCTTGTCTCAAAACTTTTGTTTCTCTTGTATGTAGTAATTTTTTAACATACAAAAGGGTAGCATAGTAAGAGTAGGAAGGTATTCCTTTTTTTCATTCCTTCTGATAATGCACTCTCCTCCATAAAGAGCTTTTCTTTCCTCAACAAGCCCTACAGGATGGTGTGATGACCTTTGTATTATCTTTTGCTTTTTAATTTTTTTTTTTAAATTGCCTGCATGAAGATCATGTTTGGAGAGAGTTTGAAAAAGAGACTTCCCTTAGATAAGTACCTTTCCAAAATTTTAGCTAAACCTTCAGAGACAACCTGGCTAGTCAGTGGCTTGCATTTGGCGGGTGTGACTTGGTTCCTTCACTGCCTTTTGGAGTTTTAATGGGTAAAGCCAGCAGTACCAGAGAGCAAAATTCATAAAGAACTAGTAAAAGAGGTTTCAGAATTGTTGGCAGTCAACTTTAGTGTTAAGAAAGAATAACAAAAAGTATAGGAACATGGAAGAGGGCAAGTGCCTGACAGACCAATTTGATGCTCTCTTGACGAGGACTCATCTTAGACAAAAGGGGCCAGAACATGAAGCTTTCTTTCCTGGGTGGAAATGCACTTGTTCAGTGTCAGAACCCCTGCAGTGGAATTGCCATCTGAGTCCCACATTAGAATACGGACGAAGATTCCTCCTAAAAATATGTGCCAGTACAGGAAGCTAAGCTCTATGTGTGCATGGAATGCCTAGAGCAACTTACCAACTGCACAGTATATATTGAAGGTAAGGTCTTTCTTTTCCAGAGGGAAGACATTTGTGGAGAACTGCAGTCACAACAGGGTACAACTCATAAATAAGACTCTCCCAAATTTCAAGGTGGAGTAAGAGAGACCTGAGATCACTGACAGTAAAAATACTGAAAATACTTTTACTGAAAGTAAAAATACATTTGAGGAAATGCTATGTGGCATTTACACGCCTGGTATTTGAATATACACGGGTTGTGACACAGCTCACTCACTGAAGTGTGCGTTTGTGCACCCCTACTTATCTGAATGTTTTCAGGTAACAAATCAGTGAAAACAGGAAATTTAATAGATGTAATAGATTCAGAGTTCTATGAATTTCACAATGTTCTGAAGCAGTGTGTGCACTGGTGAAAAAACTGAGCAAGAAAAATGTCATGAGAAAATAAAGCAAATGAAGGAAAGAATGGGGACTGCAGCAATCATATTTTTTGACAAA
The DNA here is from genome assembly GCF_003031625.1 of Empidonax traillii. Lineage (NCBI taxonomy): Eukaryota > Metazoa > Chordata > Aves > Passeriformes > Tyrannidae > Empidonax > Empidonax traillii. The sequence continues at coordinate 30,166 of NW_020955967.1, read as the reverse complement.
AATTAATCTGGGAGGGCTTACTAACATTTGTGAAGTTGGGCATAAAAGGCTGTAGGAAGTAGTGCAGTTAACAGAGAGGCAGATGTTAGCAGAGTAAAATGTAATCGAGATGAATGCAAAGAGGTTCTTACTCAGTGTAAAAGCCAACAATGAAAAACATAAAATGTGGGAATGCTGACCAAGAAACAGCATTAGAGAAGCAGGATCTTGGGAGTGCTAAATTGAACATAAGCATGCTACAAAAATACAAATGTAGGAATAAATCTGAAAGGGGACTTATAATTTCTCTTTCTTGGGACTAAGAAAAAGAGTAGTTTTCTTAGACAACATTCTCTGACTGAAGCAGTATCACAAGAATTGTTATGGAAACTGTTAAGCTGGGTCACTCTATCAAACCAACATTAACCAGTGCCATTACATAACCTTAGTGGCACTCACTCTACCTTTCTTTAGAACTGACTTTTCAAAAGGATTTGGAGACAAAAGACTACTCTCAGTTATGATAATTCCCTATTTATGACATTAGAGCAACTGTCCCTTATAGCTTCTTATTTCTGTCTGTGCTGCTTGCAGAGCACTACTTCTCTTCTGCAAATAACAACTAAAATTGCTGCTGTATTTATTCTGTGTAATACATTTTTAAATGTGTCTCTTCACTGAGTTTTCAACCTCTGCCTAAAGAGCATCCTAGAACAAGTATTCCTTCAGAGAGCTGTTTTTCCAGTTTTTCCTTGTGCTACTACCATGTTCAGCTGACCTGTTGTGCATAGTTTCTGCTGCTGAGAACTAATTATGCTGCAAGAAATAGAGATGAGAACTTACTTAAGACAAAGGGTTTTGTGCTCTCTTTAGGTTAATCTTCAGCTTTTCCATTGCCACTGAGTTAAAACAAGGCAAGTTATGGAACTGGAATTCAAAGAAGGAAGAAGCTGGATGTTTTTGCTGCTGTTACAGTGATTTCTACTTTCAACAATGTTTATCTGACATGCTTTCTGAATGGTCTCTTGCAGAGATCTTTCAGAGCCTTCTTTGCTTAATTTCCTTTTTAGCATTCTGTTGATTTATTTCCTCTGTTGCCATCTGAAACTTGCTTTATATGGCTTTTGACAGATGCTTCTGTTTTGAACTTGCTGTGAGCTGTGGCTGTTAGATTCACTGTGTACATTTACTCTCCTACTGCATATTCAGGACTGTACTTTTATATTATTCCCTTTTGGTCTAATAATGCAAAGACATCCACAACTTTAACTTCAGAGTTATAAACTAGATGCATAAAATTCTTCACATGCACAAACAGTTGTTCTGTTTGAAGTGGCTGTTCTTCTTGTACAGTTGTCTGAATGATAGGATACCTTTTCCTGCTTCCAGACGCAGTACCATGTATTTCATTGAATCTGTGAGATATAATGTAAGCTTCTGGGATAACAGCTTATGTTGGATGTAACTGCTGAGGATAAAAGGACAAATAAATCAGAAGTAACTGCCTTTAATGATAACAGCTCTGGTCACGGAAATTAAGAAAGATTTTTCAAAATGTTGGATTTGGAGACAGGAGGATCAAGGAGTCTCTCTGAGACAACAGATAGTGCTTGAACAGCAGACAAGGATGGCAGCAGTTGTGCCAGAGTGGAGTTCAGATCAAATATATTGTCAGGAGCTGTGCAAGTAGATTTCCTGCTGTGGTTCATCTAGTTCTTGATACTTGAGTTGAACAAAGGAAAATGGATGAGAGAGACAATGACAAGTTTGCCAAAATGAGGAGGACAAGGTTTCTACTCATGTAACAATTTAATTCCTTTTTTTCTATAGCAAAGCTATAAGGCTCTATCTCACTCGTCTTTGCAAATCAGGTAGATGAGGTGTGAAACTAGAACAATTAATGCTGTATATTAAGGCATGTCCTCTGGAAACTTAGCTGTGAAGAGACTGTGAGGGACAAAGGGACTAGCTCATTATGGCCTCAGCTGTATGACTTATGGATGGAACTGCCTCTTCCATTGAACTGGAATTCACATGTTTTAACACGAAATCACCATGAAATAACAAAATATTAAGAAATAGAGGAACTGGAAGAAAAAAAACAATCCCATTGACAATAGAGGAATTTGCTTAGTTTATAACAACAGGGCTGTTTTGATCTTTTCTTTTAATGATGATTCAACAGGGCAAAGTCTGCAATCAGAGTTTGCTCAAGACATGATGAAGGCATGAAGTACATTAGTGGACATGCCAGTCACTTCAGGAGAAGTCAAATCCACACTACTGAAATACTGAATAGATGTCAGAACAATGGTAGCAAAATAGTAAAACCCACCTTGTTTAGGTATTAACGTGGTATATGGCATTGGAGAATTTGTGTGCTTTTTTTAATCTGCACTTCAGGTTTGGGCTGTAATTTGCTTGGGGCAGGGCTGTCTCCTACTATGTGTAGCTACAGAGGCTTTAAAATGGAGCTTTGATCATATACAATGCCACAAGGTACCAACTCGAGTTGTTGCTGAATGCAGATACACTGGACTGAAATCGACAGGGTCCGTGCCCTCCTACAGCAAATCCCAATTGCCTCTCGCTCTCAGCAGTTGAGGAACAGAAGAATACCACACTTCCAAGGATGTTTGACAAAAATTCCTAAATAAACTGGATTTAATGAATCACAATTTCCCTTCGCAGTTCATTATTGTCTAGACATGTGCTTCTGTACCTGAGAATCTTAGCAAAATAGCATTTTGTCTGGAAAAAATAATGTCAGAAGACCATGCTGGCAATTAAAAGTTATTTCCAGTCGAAATTGCACCTATAATATGCTTTTGCTCGATTGTAATTAAAAATCATGTACTCAATAATAATGCAAATATATATATATCTTACAGTCTGAAGCCTTCTTTCAATAGTTCATTGGTTTAAATCCATTATAGTGTAGAAGACTGCAGAAGGCTGCTTAAAGAGAAGAAAATTTGCATAATACTCGTCTGTAATTTTATAAATTACTATTCCGTGTTATTTTAAAAGAGTATAATCACATGAAAGTTTCCAGTGAAACAAACAGTTGTAGTAGAATGTAACTTCAGAAATGGAGTTCATGTTCTGCCCTTTGATTCTGATAATCCTCAATGAAAATGCTTTTTGGAGAATGCTTTTGTGGTGTGGATTTGCATTTTTTAAAAGTTCTAAATTTCCAAGTTATTCTTAAAATTTAAATTTGACTGTAGAGATAGTAACTTGTATTAGAGCAACAAATATAGCTGAGAAAAATGAGGTGTGCTTTCAGGAATGTGGGGGGAGAACCTCTCTATTTATATTTGAGACGTTATTATTTCCAGTTTGCATTTTGATAAATGTAGTGAAAATTAAGTGCAGGAAATCTCTTGCTCCTTAAGGAGAAAAAACACATAAAAAAATCTTTTCCCAGAGAGCTCATAGTTGCCTCATGTTTCCTTAAGATTAAATTGACACCATCTAGCAAGATTGGCCCTAACAACATCTTTTCAGCTCGTTGCACCATCCTGCTGCATGCAGAATACCCTCTGCTTCTGTGTGCCCTCATTTTGAGCTACTCCTTTTCACTTTCTATCCCATGTAACTGTATTCTCCATTCCCTGACATTTATGCTGGTCTGCTCTGTAATCTGCCTTCTTGCTTAGAAGGTCTCTCTTCTGAAGTCCATCATTTGATCCATATAAAGTGTAAGATCTCACCAAATAGAAACCTCTGCTGTACCTTTTCTCTTCCAGATCTTGCGTTTTCTCTCAGCAAGACTAAATCTTTCTCTCTAATCTAAACAAACTGTCTTAAAGGAAGTTTTTTTTCCCTCTCTACACAACGTTTCCTGGCCCTGACACTCCCCTTCTTGTTGCCTACCAGTTATTTTTCTTCTATGCCAAAGATTTAATATATTTAAAGTTAAATGGTGTGTTATGGTATTTTTAGGAAAAGAATGGTCTAAATCCATCTGGAAAGCTTCCTTCTCAGCTTTCTCTTCTTCCTCCTTATGGGCCATGTGTCTTTTTCTGTTTCCAGACTTGTTACTGCCAAGGGGGAACAAAACAAAAAATCAAAATCCTTTTACTGTCTCACTACGGATTTAACTGTGAAATAACAACTTAGCATGAACCCTGTGAAACCTAAAACTGCAGCTACAATTGGTTGTTTAGAATTTCCTTACCATCAGCAAGGGAAAAAGAACATTTCTGTTGGATAATTCAGTACATATTCAAAAGCAGAGAGGTAGTTCAAGCAGGAGGGATGAACCTACACCTGCTCTCAAAAGCAAACAACTGCCGATCCACCCAGAAAGAAAGCCCTTACCCATCCTCTCTTATGTGCTGTTGTTTAGCCACTCTTGGCACTCCATGCACACATAGAACTTCGTGTTCTCACACCTTTTGTCTGGGAGGAATCTTCGTCTGTATTGATATTTGGGACTCAGAGTGACCATTCCAGCGCAGCAACACAAACTGATGTCGAAAAACCTCGGAATGTGAACTGCTCAGAGGATTTTTTTGTCTTTGAGTTGAAAGTTATTTATTTATTCAACTTTGGGAGCAAGCCAGCTGGCACTGGACAAACTTGCTCAAAGGCACCAATGCAAAATCAAGGTAGTTTATACAATCTAAATCTGTGGTTACATACATAATCATATGATTACAGCACCCAATCATGCAAATTGATTATAGGCAGAGCCTAGGCAGAGCTTATGCAGTGCTTTCCAGATTCTTTTCTGGGTGGTGGTAGTTCTGGCCTTCTGCCCCATTTAAGGGGTCTATTTCTCTTCTTCCTCGCTTTGACCACTTTACCTCCTCATTTTTGGCATCCCAGTTACTGTAGCTTGCAAAACCCCTTGACTCTAAGCCCTTTTCTCCTATTCATATGTCTACCTTGTATTAATTTATGGCCTCTAGGTTGATTGCATAGCGTTTCTAGCATTCTTCATAAGTTTAGGTCCAGTAAGCCAAACAACATGAGGTGGAAACACACATCTTGCATTCCAGAGAACTGAAGCTGTTAAGACCCCCTACCGCTAAAGAGATAACACCAAAAGGCAGCAGAGATAAAGAAAAAAAAGGCAGAAATAGCTTCTCTCCCCACACTAATACCAGCGCGGCAGAAAGATAGTATGATGGAGTCTTCTCTGTGATTCTAGAAATAATCTCACCACTTTCCAACCTTGTCTTATTTTTTCCTCTTCCTCTTTGCATTACTTAGCAATTAATAAAATCAATTCTTGGTATCAACAGATACCTTGAGTCAGTTTTAATTTTGCACAAGAGATTATTCGAATCGGAATTTTTTTCTGACATACTTAAGCACATTGTAACACCCACTAAATGCACAGGAGATACAGAGGGGAAGGGCTTTCTTTTCATGGGTAGAAATGCATTTGTTCAGAGTCAAAACACCTGCAGTGGAATTATCACTCTGAGTCTCAAACTCGAATATGGACAAAGATTCCATAGAGAAAAAAGGTGCCAGCACAGGAAGCTCTATGTGTGCTTGGAGTGCCAAGAGTGGCTCATCAATTGCACAGGGGAGATGGAGGGTAAGGGCTTTCTTCACTGGGTGGAAATGCATTTGTTTGGTGTCAGAACCCCTGAGCTGCAATTTTCAGTCAGACCCCCAAAATTAAATTAGAACAGAGAGCCCTTCAAAACAAAAAGTGCCAGAAAGGGAACCTCAAAGTGTGCATGGAGTGTCAAGAGTGACCCACCAGTTGCAAAAAAGATATGGAGGGTAAGGTCTTCCCCTTCACGCGTGGAAATGCATTTGTTCACTCTCAAAACCGCTCTGATGAAATTGTCGGCCTGAGTCCCAAAATGGAATAAGAATGAAGATTCCTCCTAAACAAAAGGTGCCAGCACAGGAAGCTCTATCAGTGCATGGAGTGCCAAGAGTGACTCACCTAAAGCACAGGAGAGATGGAGGGTAAAAGGGCTTTTTTTGCTGGGTGGAAATGCATTTGTTTGGTGTCAGAACCCCTGAACTGCAAAAAAAAGTCTGAGTTCAAAAATGGAGTAAGAATGAAGATTCCTCCAAGACAAAAGGTGTCAGCACTGGAAGCTCTATGTGTTTGTGGAGTGCCAAGAGTGCCTCACCAATTGCATAGGAGAGATGGAGGGTAAAAGCTTTCTTTGCTGGGTGGAATTGTATTTGTTTGGTGTCAAAACCCCTGTGCTGAAATGGTCAGTCTGAGCCCAAACATTGAAAAAGTTCCAAGATTCCTCCCAGAAAAAGAAGTACCAGCAAAGGAAGCTCATAGAGTCCCAGGAGTGGCTGACCAATTACACAGGAGAGATGGACGGTAAGGGCTTTCTTTGCTGGCTGGAATTCTATTTATTTTGTTTCTGAACATCTGAACTGCACTTGTAAGTCTGAGTCCCAAAACGGAATAAGAATGAAGATTTCTGAAAGAAAAAGGTGCCAGCACTGGAAACTCTATGTGTGCATGGAATGCCAAGAGTGGCTCACCAATTGCACAGGAGAGATGGAGGGTAAAGGCTTTCTTCATTGGGTGGAGATGCATTTGTTTTGTATCAGACCCACTCTGCTGGAATGGTCACTCTGAGCCCCCAAATTAAATAAGAATGAAAATTCCTCCAAGACCAAAGTTGCTCACAGAAGAAGCTCTATGTGTGCATAGAGTGCCAAGAGTGACTTAGCAATTGAAAAGGAGAGAAGAAGGGTAAGAGCTTTCTTTCGTGGGTGGAAATGAACCTTTTTGGAGTCAGAACCTCTGCACTGAAATGGTCATTCTGATGGCCAAAAGGAATAAGAATAAAGATTCCTCCCATTCAAAAGGTGCCAGCACAGGAAACTGTATATGTGTTTGGAGTGCCAAGAGTGGCTCACCAATTGCACTGGAGAGAGGGAGGATAAGGGCTTTCTTTTCTGGGTGGAAATGCATTTGTTTGGTGTCAGAACCTCTTTTTGGATTTTTCAGCCTGACTTTAGAATGGAATAAGAACAAAGATAATTCCCAGACAAAAGGTGCCAGCATTGAAATCTCTATGTGTGGCATGGAGTGCGAAGACTTACTCACCAATTGCACAGGAGAGATGGAGGGTAAGGGCTTTCCTTTCTGCTTTGAAGTGCATTTGTTTGGTGTAAGAACCTTTTCCTTGGAATAGTTGGTCTAAGCCTAAATATAGAATAAGAATGAAGATTCCTCCAAGATCAAAGGTGCCAGAACAGGAAGTTCCATGTGCTCATGGAGTGAGAAGAGTTGCTCAGCAATTCCACAGGAGAAATGGAGGGTAAGGACTTTGCTTTCTTGGTAGAAATGGTTTGTTTTGTTTTGTTTTCAGAGCCTCTGAATTGCAGTTTTCAGTCTTACCTCAAAATGGAATAAGAATGAAGACTCCTCTAAGACAAATGTCTGGTAAATCTGTCTATCCTGTGCAATTGGTTAGCCAGTCTTTGCAGTCCATGCGCACATGGAGCTTTCAATTCTGGCATCTCTTCTCTGGATGGAATCTTCATTAATCATCCATTTTGGGGGTCAGACTGAAAATTGCTGCTCAAGGATTCTGACACTAAACAAATGCATTTCAAGCAACCAAAGAAAGCCCTTCCCCTCCATCTCTCTAGTGCAATTGGTGAGCCATTGTTGGAACTCCATGCACACATAGAGCTTCCACTGCTGGCACCATTTGTCTGGGTGGAATCTTCATTCCTAATCCATTTTAAGGACTGGAATGAAAATTGTAGCTCAGGGGTTCTGTCATTAAATAAATGCATTTCCACCAAGCAAAAAAAGCCCTTCCCCTCCATCTCTCAATGCAATTGGTGAACCACTCTTGCCACTCCATGCACACATAGAGCTTCCAGTGCTGGCACATTTTCTCTTGGAAAAAATCTTCATTTCTATTCCATTTGGAGGGTCAGAATGCCATTTGCAGTTCAGGGATTCAAAAACAATACATATGCATTTCCACCCAGCAAAGAAAGCCCTTACTCTCCATCTCTCCTGTGCAATTGGTGAACCACTCTTGCCACTCCATGCACACATAGAGCTTCCAGTGCTGGCACCTTTTGTCCGGGTGAAATCTTCATTCTTCATTTATTTTGAAAGTCAGACTGCCATTTGCCTTTCAGGGGTTCTGACCCAAAACAAATGCATTTCCACGCAGCAAAGAAAGCCCCTACCCTCCATCTTTCCTGTGCAATTATTGAGCCACTCTTGGCACTCCAAGCACACATAGAGCTTCCAGTGCTGACACCTTTTCACTAGGTGGAATCTTCGTTCTTAATCGATTTTGGGGGCTTAGTCTGACATTTTCCGTTCACGGGTTCTGACACCAAACAATGCATTTCCAGCCAGCAAAGAAAGCCCTTACCCTCCATCTCTCCTGTGAAATTGGTTAGTCTCTCTTGGCACTCCATGCACACATAAAACTTCCAGCACTGGCACCTTTTGTATGGGTGGAATCTTCATTCTTAATCTATGTTAAGGGTCAGACTGAAAATTGCAGCTCAGGGGTTCTGACATTAAACAAATTCATTTCCACCTAGCAAAAAAAGCCCTTCCCTTCCATCTCTCCATGCAATTGGTGAACCACTCTTGGCACTCCATGCACACATAGACCTTCCATTGCTGGCACCTTTTGTCTGGGTGGAATCTTAATTCCTATTCCGATTGGAGGTTCAGAATTCCCCTTTGGAGTTCCGAAGTCCTGACCCCAAACAAATGCATTTCCACCCGGCAAAGAAAACCTGTACCTGCCATCTCTCCTGTGCAATTGGTGAACCACTCTTGCCACTCAGTGCACATATAAAACTTCCAGTACTGGGACATTTGGTTTCAGTGGAATCTTCATTCTGAATCAATTTTTGGGATCGGACTGAAACGTGCTCTTCAGGGGTTCTGAAACTAAACAACTGCATTTCCACCCAGTAAAGAAAGCCATTACCCTCCATGTCTCCTGTGCAATTGGTGAGCCACTCTTGGCACTCCGTACACAGAAAGAGCTTCCTGCGCTGGCACCTTCTTTCTGGGTGGAATATTCATTCTTATTCAATTTTCAGGCTCACACTTACTGTGGAAATGCATTTGTTTGGTGTCAGAACCCCCGCGCTGAAATGGACAGTCTGAGATCTAAGGTGGACTACAAATGGAGATTCCTTCAAGACAAAAGGTGCCAGCACAGAAAGCTCCACGTGTGCATGGAGTGCCAGTAGTGGCTAAACAATTACACTAGAGAGATGGAGGGTAAGGGCTTTTTTTCGTGGCTGGAACTTCATTTGTTTGGTGTCAGAACCCTTGAGATGAAAGGTCAATTTCAGTCCCCATATGGTAAAGAATGAAGATTCCTTCCAGATATAAGGAGCCAGCACAGTAAGCACTCTTTGTGCATGGAGTGCCAAGAGGACTTTACCAATTCAAAAGGAGAGATGGAAGGGAAGGGTCTTTTTTCTTGGGTAGAACTTCATTTGTTTAGAGTAAGAATCTCCTAAATGAAATGGCCCGTCTGAGTCCCCAAATGGAGTAAGAATGAAGATTCCTCCCAGACAAAAGGTGCCAACACAGGAAGCTCTTGGTGTGCCTAGAGTACAAAGAGTGGCTCACCAATTGCACAGGAGAGATGGAGAGTAAGGGTTTTTTTCCTGGCTGGAACCTGATTTGTTTGGTGCCAGAACCCTAACGCTGAAATGGACCATCTGAGCCCCCTAAATGGGGCTAAGAATGAAGATTCCTCCCAGAAAAAAGGTACCAGCACAGGAAGCTCCATGTGTCCATGGAGTGCCAAGAGTGGCTCACCAATTGCACAGGAGAGATAGAGGGTAAGGTTTTTTTTTTCCTGGCTGGAACTTCACTTGTTTGCTGTCAGCAGCCCTGCACTGAAGTGGCCCGTCTTAGGCCCCAAATGGACAAAGAATGAAGATTTCTCCCAACCAAAAGGTGACTTCACAGGAAGCTCCATGTGTGCATGGAGGGCCAAGATTGGCTACCTGCTGGAGTATGTGCAGGAAAGTGGAGGCCTGGTGAACAACCCATATCAGCAGCTGTGAGAGAAGCCTCAGGCTTCCCATGGGAAGAACCCTTGGTCTACAGTTGGCAACTGTAAACTTGGACTAACTTCCCATGAGAAGGAATTAGTTTACAGTTAACCTGAACAGGCTTCCCATGAGAATAGAATTAGTTCACAATCAACAACTATTCCATGTTGTGAGAACTGATGGTGGGAGCTGGTATCCAGGTGCAAAAACATCAAACCTGCATCTTGTCCAATGAACATGAGACACGGACTCATGGACAAACTGAGCTATCCAATCCCCAGACTTTAACCCTGGACCCATGATGGTACAAAAATGTATAAAATGTGTGCTGTGTGTCTTAATAAACGATTCACTGCTTAATCACATTGATTGTCGTGGTGGTTCTGTGCTCTTGCCGACAATAGCTAACGAATTGCACAGGAGAGATGGAGGATAAGGGCTTTTTTTCCTGGCTGGAACTTCATTTGTATGGTGTCAGAAGCCAGGTCTGAAATGACCTGCCTGAGTCCCCGAAAGGACTAAGAATGAGGATTCCTCACAGAAAAAAAGGTGCCAGCACAGGAAACTCTGCTTGTGCATGGAGTGCTTAAAGTGGCTCACTAATTGCACAGGAGAGATGGAGGGTAGGGGCTTTTTTTCGTGGCTGGAACTTCATTTGTTTGCTGTCCGAAGCCCCACGCTGAAATGGTCTGTCTGAGTCCCCAAATGGACTAAGAATGAAGATTCCTCCCAGACAAAAGGTACCAGCACAGGAAGATTCATGTGTGTATGGAGTGCCAAGGGTGGCTCGCCAATTGCACAGGAGAGATGGAAGATAAGGGTTTTCTTCTTGGGTCTAACTTGATTTGTTTGGTGCCAGAAACCCCTGACCTGAAATGGCCCATCTGAGTCCCCAAGTGGACTAAGAATTAAGATTCCTCCCAGACAAAAGGTGCCAGCACAGAATACTCTACGTGTGCATGGAGTGCTTAAAGTGGCTCACCAATTGCACAGGAGCGATGGAAGGTAAAGGCTTTTTTTCCTGGATGGAACTTCATTTTTTTCATGTTTGAACCCCCACACTGAAATGGCCTGTCTGAGTCCCCAAATGGAGTAAGAATGAAGATTCCTCCCAGAAAAAAGGTGTCAGCAAAGGAAGACTTAGGAATGCATTGAGTGCCAACAGTGGTTCACCAATTGCACAGGAGAGATGGAGGGTAAAGCCTTTTTTTCCTACCTGGAAACTTCATTTGTTTGCTGTCATAAACCCCTGAGCTGAAATGGACCGTCTGAGTCCCCAAATGTACGAAGAATGAGGATTCCTCCCAGACAAAGGTGCCTTCAGAGGAAGCTCCATGTGTTTCTGGAGTGCAAGGAGTGGTTAACCAGTTGCACAGGAGAGATGAAGGGTAAAGACTTATTTTCCTGGATGGAACTTTATTTGTTTGCTGTCAAAACCACCACGCTGAAATGGCCCGTCAGAGTCCCCAAATGGACTAAGAATGAAGATTCCTCCCAGACCAAAGGTGCCAGATCAGGAAACTTCATGTGTCCATGGAGTGTCAAGAGTGGTTCACCAATTGCACAGGAGAGATCGAAGTTACGGGCTTTTTTTCCTGGCTGGAATTTCTATTTTTTGCTGTTGGAAGCCCTGCACTGAAAAGGCCTTTCTGAGTCCCCATATGGACTAAGAATGAAGATTTCTCTCAGAAAAAATGTGCCAGCACAGAAAGTTTTAGGTGTTCATAGAGTGCCAAGAGTGGATCACCAATTACACAGGAGAGACGGAGTGTAAGGTGTTGGGGGTGAAAATGATTATGAAGATATAGATTATGCCTTTGAGAAGTGGAAAAACGCTATGATCAGCCTCAATAAGCCTGAAAAGACTGTCTGTAGTGGTTAAGTTTATTAAAACCTAATTATTAGGTTGCTTTTTCCCGCCAAAACCCTTCTCCCTTCATGGACTTAGTGCCTGACAGGCATGGATACAGCACGTTATTGGTCAGTCTACCGTGTGGTACTGTCCAATTGGGTTACTCCTAGTTCTCTCCACCCATGTTCACTCCCCATTATGTTTATGTATTAGATGTCACCCAATTATGTGTAGCGGATTTGCATGCTCCGTCTGCGTTCCACCCTTTTTCTAGATTAATCTTCCCTCAGGGGTATAAAAAACCCTTCATTTTGTTTAATAAATGGATCAGCTTTTGGCTGGCCTAGTGTTCATGTTATGTCTGTCTCTCTTTTTGGGGCACTGCGCGCGATACCTGAACCTAACCTGCCAGCACTTGCTATTGCCACCTTACCATCTGCAGGCAAGGCAAGAGCCCCGGTCGCTGGTCTGTCTCCCGCTCCCGAGACAAGACTGCATCAGTAAGGTATTTATTTCTCTAGTGCAAATGCATTAGTTTGGTTTCAGAACAGCTGTGCTAGAATTGTCAGTCTGAGTCTGGAAATGGACTAAGAATGAAGATTCCTCCCAGACAAAGGGTGCCAGCACAGGAAGCTTTAGGTGCGCATGGAGTGCTTAAAGTTGCTCACCAATTATACAGGAGAGATGGAGGGTAAGAGGTTTTTTTCCTAGCTGGAACTTCATTTGTTTGGTGTCAGAACCCCCGCAATTAAATGCTTAGCCTGTCCCAAAATGTACTAAGAATGAAGATTCCTGCCAGACAAACAGTGCCAGCACAGGAAGTTCTGAGTGTGCATGGAGTGCCAAGAGTAACTCACCAATTGCACAGCAGAGATGGAGTGTAACGGCTTTATTTCCTCAGTGTAAATGCATTTGTTTTGTCTCAGATTGTGTGAACTGAAATTGACAGATTGAGGCCCCAAAATGGACTAAGAATGAAGATTCCTCCCAGACAAAAGGTGCTAGCACAGTAAGGTCTGTTTGTGCATGGAATGCCAAGAGTGGCTCACCAAATGCAGAGGAGAGATGGGGTATAAGGTATTTATTTCTTGGGTGCAAATGCATTTGTTTGGTTTCCAAACAGCTGTGCTAGAATTGTCAGTCTGAGCCTGGAAATGGACTTAGAATAAAGATTCCTGTAGGCAAACTGTGCCAGCGCAGGAAGTTCTGAGTGTGCATGGAATGTCAAGAGTGGCTCACCAATTGCTAAGGAGATATGGAGAGTAATACCTTTTCTTCCTGCCTGGAACTTCTTGTGTTTGGTGTCAGAACCCCTCAACTAAAATGGTCAGTCTGAGGCCCCAGTTGCCACAGAATAAAAATTCCTCCTAGGCAGAAGGTGTCAGCAGAGGAAGAGCTATGTGTGTATGGAGTGCCAAGAGTGACTCACCAATTGCACAGGAGAGACGGAGGGTAAGGACTTTTTTTTTTCGTTAGAACTTCCTTTGTTTGCTGTCAGAACCCCTACACTAAAATGGTCAGTCTGAGGCCCCAGTTGCCACAGAATAAAAATTCCTCCTAGGCAGAAGGTGCCAGCACAGAAAGCTCTATGTGTGTATGGAGTCCCAAGAGTGACTCACCAATAATACAGGAGAGATGAAGGGTAAGGCCTTTTTTTTCTGGATGGAACTTCATTTGTTTGGTGTCAGAACCCCCACGCTGAAATGGCCAGTCTGAGTCCTCAAATAAACTAAAAATTAAAATTCCTCCCAGACAAAAGGTGCCAGCACAGGAAGCTGTATGTGTGCATGGAGTGCCAAGAGTGGCTCAGCAATTGCACAGCAGAGATGGAGGGAAAGGGCTTTTTTTCATGGCTGGAACTTCATGTGTTTGGAGTCATAACCCCACACTGAAATGGTCAGTCTGAGACCCCAGTTGCCACAGAATGAAGATTCCTCTGAGACAGAAGGTGCCAGCACAGAAAACTCTATGTGTGTATGGAGTGCCAAGAGTGGCTCATCAATTGCACAGGAGAGATAATGGGTAAGGCCTTTTTTTCGGACTGGATCTTCATTTCTTTGATTTCAGATCCCCCGCGCTGAAATGGTCAGTCTGAGTCCCAGAATGGACTAAGAATGAAGATTTCTCCAAGACAAAAGGTGCCAGCACAGGAAACTTTGGGAGTGCATGGAGTGCCAAAAGTGACTCACGAATTGCACAAGACAGATTTATGGTAAGGGTTTTTTTTCCTGGGTACAAATGAATTTATTTTGTCTTAGGTTGTCTGAACTGAAATTGACAGACTGAGCCCTCAGATGGACTAAGAAGTGCTTTCAGGCTGGCAGAGTCCAGAGAGTTCTCCTTGCCACTGCCACACAGGAAAGCGAGTTCCTTGCAGCTCTTCTGTTATGCACTGAACACAAGAGCTAGGCACTTTCTGTCTCACATGGACACAGTCCCTTCTTCTCTTTAGCTTCCACAGATCTGACTTGATACCCTCAGAGAGTCCAGCAGATGAGCCCATGCCAAATGTCCCGAAAAGAAGACCCACAGCTAAGTTATCTCTCCCTCTTGAAACCACAAAGCACCACAACAAGCATTGCACTTCTTCACACCCATGTACCAGCAAAACTCTCAATCACACAAGTGAAAGCCACACTCTGCACTACACCTCAAACAGAGAAGCCTGCCAAGAGAGAAGGCTTTCAGTGACATTCCCCTTCCCACTGCAAACTAAAAGGCACTTCTATTTGACCTGGAGTGAGTTTCCCCTTGCATCCTTTCAACGGTACAACCCTCCACAGAGCGCTGCGTGTTCTTCTTGGTGGCAAGGAGGAGGGCGAATGCTGCAAGGTAGCTTTGCTCAGCTCATCTGACTCTGCAGGGGCTGAAGCAGACACTCTTGACTTGTGGGTAAGCGCTTGCCTGGAAGCGCTTCAGAGTACGTCTAACTGAGATGAACGTGCAGTTTGTTGTCATATGTGCGAAGTGGAAAGGCTTCGAAAGAGGAAGGGACTGCCAATGCTTAGAGGTTTACAATTCAAAGGGGTAGATCCCCAGAAACTTTCTATCTTGGCACACTTCCTCGTTGTGGCTTGTGCTCAGCTTCTTGTAGCCTGAAACGCTTTAAGGCGGGCTGAGTCCACAACGTCCGTCTCAACCCCTGCAGGTTAAAAGAGCCAGGCAAAGAGACTTTTCTGCGTTCGCTCTCTTCATTGCAAACGAGAGGGTGGCGCTGTGCTTTGTGGAGGAGTTGAAAGGGTGCAAGAGGAAAAGGGCTTCCACTCAAATGGGAGTGCCCTGAAGTTTACAGTGGGAAGGGAAATGTCACTGAAAGTTTTTAGTCTTGGCACACTTGCCTTTTTGAGTTGTAGACTAAAAGCATGCAATGTGGATCTCGGCTGTGTGACAGAGAGTTTTGCTGGTACGTGGATGTGAAGAAGTTCAATGCTTGGTGTGGTGCTTTGTGGTTTCAAGAGGGAGAGAAAACTTAGCTGCGGGTTTTTCATTTTAGGACATTTGGCATCGGCTTATTTGCTGGACTCTCTAAGGGTATCCAGTCAGATCTGTGGAAGCCAAAGAGAAGAAGGGACTGTGTCCATGTGAGATGGAAAGCCTAGCTCTTGTGTTCTGTGTGTAGCTGAAGGACCACGAGCAGAAGGGCAAATGCAGTGATGTCTCTTGCCCTGTCTCGCTTTCCTGTGCGGCAGCGGCAGAGCGAACTCTCTGGACTCTGCTACCCTCCATGTCCCCTGTGAAATTGCTGAGAAAGTCTTTGAATTCCATGAACAGATAGAGTTTTCTGTGCGGGAATCTTTTGTGTGGGATGATTCAAATATCATATAATATTTTGGGAAAGGGACTGAGAATTCCAGAGCAGGGTTTCTGAAACAAAAGAAATTCATTTTAACCAAGGAAAGAAGGCCTCACCATCGATCTCCCCTGTTCATATTCTCAACCACTCTTAGCACCCCGTGCACCTATATGGAGCGTTGTATTCTGGATTCTTTTTCTGGGAGGAATCTTTATTCTTATGCTAATTGGGACCTCACACTGTCCATTTCAGTTCAGGCAATCTGTCTATTTCAAGCCAGGAAAGAAATCCCATTCCCTATATCTCTCCTGTTCGGTTGGTGAGCCACCGTTGGCCGTCTGTGCACACATGGAGCTCCAGAGGCTAGCACCTTTTGTCTGGGAGAAATCTTTGTTTTTAGTCCATCTGGGGACCCAGACGGGTCATTTCAGGGTGGGGCTTCAGACACCAAACCAATGAAGTTCCGGCCAGGAAAAAAAGCCCGTAGCCTCCTTCTCTCCTGTGCAATTGTTGAGCCACCCTTGGCACTCCGTGCACACACGGAGCTTCCTGTGAAGACACTTTTTTTCTGGGAGGAATCTTCGTTCTTAGTCTATTTTAGGACCAAGATGGGCCACTTCAGCGCTGGGCTTCAGACACCAAATAAATGATATTCCAGCAAGGAAAAAAAGCCCATATCCTCCAACTCTCCAACGCCGTTGTTCAGTCACCACTGCAACTCCGCACACAGATGGAACTTTCTGCACTAGCACCTTTTGTCTGGGAGGAATCTTTGTTCTTGGTCCATCTGAGGACAAAGACGGACTATTTCAGCACAAGGTTTTGAATACCAAAAAAACAATGTTCCAGGCAGGAAAAAAAGCCCGTATCCTCCAACTCTCCAGTGCTGTTGTTCAATCACCATTGCAACTCCATGCACACATGGAGCTTCCTTCTCTGACACCTTTTGTCTGGGAGGAATCTTCATTCTTAGTCCATCTGGGGACCCAGATGGGCCATTTCAGCCCTGGGTTTAGGACAGCAAACCAATGAAGTTCCAGCAAGTGCAAAAAAAGCCCTTAGCCTCCTACTCTCCTGGACAATTGGTGAGCACGCTTGACACTTCGTGCACACACGGAGCTTCCTGCGCTGACACCTTTTGTCTGGCAGGAGTCTTCTTTTTCAGTCCATCTGGGGACCAAGATGGATCATTTCAGCGAGGGGCTTAGGACACCAAACTAATGAAGTTCCAGCCCGGAAAAAAAGGCCTTAGCGTCTGTCCCAGTTTAAATGAGACAAGAGTCTTTTGCTGAGGATGGGTTAGGAGAAAAGACCCAAACTTCTCTTTCTAAGCAATTATAAATCTGAAATTAAGAGGCTCCAATTGAAGGAAAATAAATTATGGAAAAGGGAAAAATAACAGCCCTTTATTAAAGGTATGTGTGTATTAACAAGAACATGGAAAAAAACCAAGTAAACCAACCGAGCAATACTCCTATTCCCACCAATAATCCCTGTCAAGAACAAAACCAAGAAGCCAGCAAAAGGAAAATTAAATAGTTCAATTTTTTGCACCTTTTGGTGCAGTTCCAAGCACAGTCAGCAGGGGGCGCTGTCGGGTCACTGGAGATGCAAAACTTGTAATGTCCTGTACCATTCGCCACCAGGTGGCGCTGTTGGATCACTGAAGGAGCAGAACTTGTAATGTCCAGTGCCTGTCACCAGGCAGCGCTGTGAGATCCCTGGTCACTGCCACGTGGGATGGGACAAAACAATACCCTCAGAGGGAAAGTAAGTATGTCAGAGGGAAAGAAATAAAACAAACCAAAAACCAAAAAGAACAACTCAGTTCCCCTTCCCTTCCCACACTGGGAAAAGAGGGAGGGAAAGGGGGGGAAGGGGGAAGGAAAAAAAACACCAGCACTAAAACAGAAAGTTCTCCCAATGGAAGAAAACTCACAAACTTCAACTGGTTAGGATTCACTGTAAGCAGGGCCTGCAGCCACCAACAGCTAATCAGAGAGCAGCAGCAAAACTCCGACAGGAAAGAAGAGAACCAGGCAGTGTCATAGAATCATAGAATTGTAGAATAGATTTGGTTGGAAAAGACCTCCAAGATCATCAAGTCCAACCCCTGATCCAACTCCAATTACTATATCATGGCACTAAGGGCCACATCCAATCTCTTTTTAAAAACCTCCAGGGATGGGGAATCCACCACCTCTCTGGGTAGACCGTTCCAATGCCTAATTACTCTCTGTAAAGAATTTCTTCGTAACATCTAACCTAAACTTTCCCTGGCAGAGCTTGAGCCCATGTCCCCTTGTCCTATTGTTGGTTGCCTTGGAGAAGAGACCAACCCCCACCTGGCTATAACCTCCCTTCAGGTAGTTGAAGAGAGTGATGAGGTCACCTCTAAGCCTTCTCTTCTCCAGACTAAACAACCCCAGCTCCCTCAGCCTCTCCTCATAGGACTTGTGCTCAAGTCCCTTCACCAGCCTCGTTGCTCTTCTCTGGACCCGCTCCAGCACCTCAATATCCTTCCTGAACTGAGGGACCCAGAGCTGAACACAATACTCAAGGTGT